>NC_135774.1:15509746-15556885 GCF_028453695.1 Augochlora pura | reverse complement strand
GAGAAGAAGAAGTAGTCAAGAAAGAAAAAGAAGAAGAAAGAGGAGAAGAAGAAGTAGTCAAGAAAGAAAAAGAAGAAGAAAGAGGAGAAGAAGAAGTAGTCAAAGAAGAAGAAGTAGTCAAAAAAGAAGAGGCGAATAAGAGGAGGAATAAAATGAAAGCGAATAAAAAGAGGCAGCAGAAGAACTAATTTAAAGCGGCAGCCCCGAGTCACGGCGAATGGAAGTTGGCCGAGGAAATAGCGCGTCGATCCGCGGCGAATATCAAGTTTGGAAAAGAACCTGGTGTAGAAGCTGGGATTAGTGAGGCCGTGCTTGCTCTGGCCGGCCTCGATCACGTCGGCGCACATATCGTGCTCGCGGCAGCAGGCGTCGGTCTGCATGTGTTTGCCGAGGTCTTCCGGTCCCGACGCCACGTTCCCGCTTCCGCACCATTTCGTCCCTGTCGGAAGGAAGCACCGATAGTGTACGGTGGAAGCTCGTTAGGAGCACGCGGCGGCTCCTCCGCCGTGCTCCATGGCGGCGCGACGATCTTTTATATGCTCGCCGCAGCCCCCTCTCTCTCTCTCTCTCTCGTCGCCACGTCGCTTACCTGGGTAGATCAGGTTTATTCTCTCGTCGAATGAGATTGGGAGCTCGTTGCTGCCGAGTCTATTGTCGACGTCATTCTGAAGCATCCATGCGTGAGCCCGGACGTGGATCAGCAGCAGCAGCAAGCAGCAGCAGCAGAACGCGAGCGATGACGACCAGGTTCCCGGCATCGTTCTTTCGAGTGGCGGCGGCGCGGGTTAGACGGAAGACGACGTCAGGGGGGCGGGCGGCCCTTTCAGCCCGAATCGCGAGAGCTTTTCAAACCGCGATCGAGCACGGAAGCTTGTAACGCCTTTGTCGAGACGGAGAGAGCCCCGTGGAAAACCGAAAGAGCCGTGCGCGCCGCTCCGCACGGCGTAGCTGAAAGGACGCGTTTCAGCCGTGAGACTCCTCCGTGAGAGTCATGACTTTTAATGTAGCGCGGAGACGTACCTTGAGACCCGCCTTCTTACCCGGGAGCCTCGCTGGCTGGCGAAAAGGAGCCCGGAGTCCGACCACGGGAAAAGCGGTTCCTTCCGGCGTCGTTCGAGGAACGAGAACAACCTGGCCGACGCCAGCCGGCACCCGGGACTTATATGTATGCCGGCCCGGCTCTGCCCGCCTCGTCCCGATTCCCGAGCACCCGACCAAGGTGCATCTAATCGCGGGAATTACGGGAAACGGACGCGCGCCGCTTGCGGCCTGGCCGGCTCGGTAATCGCCGGACGATGATTCCACACGCGGAAAAACAGGGCCGGAAACGACGGCGCTCGGATACCCGGTGACGTACACGGAATCCGAAATCGTCGGCGAACGCGCGAGCGCGGTGCTCCTCGTCGCCTCGACTGGTTTTTCGCGTAACTCATGCGCGCCGAAAAGGCTCGACGCGTCTGCCCGGCTGACAGGCCGCGAGGGACCCGCGACGATTTCCATACGTCGATCCACCGGCTGAGATTCCCGCGGATCTCGCATCTGTCTCGATTATCGTCGAGCGAGGAAACAAAGACAAATCGCCGCGATTATGCCGCTGGGAACTACAAACGATAAGACGGCAGATAAGAAGTTATCCGGGTTAGATTTTACGTATCTCGACGATTTCGAGCCACGTCGCTCCGCGGGCTAAATAATTAACGCAGTCGTAAATCTCCCGGGTCGCAACTTCTTCCCTCGGTTCTTCGAGGCCCCTGCCGGGGCGACGGAAACGTCGCGGGAATGGCTCTTCTGTGATTTGTCTTTTGCCGCGAAACCAATTATACTATGGCTACGATTTAATTACGTCGAACCGTGTATCACAGTGTTTTAAATTGCGTTAAATAAATACCTATTACTCCGTTTTAAATTGCAAGTCGATAAATGGCTATTATACCCTTCTAATTTATAAACCAAACTATACATTACATTCTTCTAATTTATTATATTATATCATATTTATTATATATATATTGGGTTGTTCGGAAAGTAATTTCGTTTTTCCCAAGACTTAATTTTCTCACAGCCAACTTCACGCTTAAGCTGCATAATCATTATATATTTGGACAACTGAAAGTCTTGTTTAAGTCTTGTTTTCTTTTTTTTGTTTTTTTTTTGTTTGTTTGTCTTCTTCGATTCTTTGCAATAGTTTTCGTTCAGTAATCTATTGTGTTTCATTTCCACCAAGGAAAAAAACGAAACGACTTTCCGAACGACCTAATAGTTTAACGTAATCAACTCTCCCGCCATCATATTTCCTATCCGCAGCGCAATTTTCAAACCATTGTCACTCGAAAGCGAGCACTATCGATACCAACAAATTTGAGAATACAATTCGAACATTCCAAAACATCGTTTCCTTTATCGAAACTCGATATCTCACTTCCACCTACGCAGAATCAATTGTTAATTTTACGTTTTAGAAAAGAAAAAAATGTGAGCTATGTGGCAACATCGCGACTAGCGTGTCCGCGTTAAATTGCGGCGTATGCATAATTGGTTCCGCGAACAAAGATAAAAATCAATTAAAACATCCTCGTGATTGGATCGAACATAACCTGACAAAAGCTCTGTGTGGTCAGTGCCTTTGTCCGTAGCCACGGACTGCTATTCAGAGAGTTCGCCAAACTATTCGAACATATCTGACTCGTCCGAACTCCGCGCCCAATATTCTCATAATTGGCGCGATATCAACGGGTAATATTACGTATGCGTTTGTCGCGCGCACGGACGCGGCACACCGACAAATTTCGTGGGAATCGACGGGAGAAAGAGAGAGAGAAAGAGAGAGAGAGAGAGAGAGGTTGGTCGGGTCCCGGTCAGTCCTCCGGGTCGTACAAGCAGCTGGCTTGCAGATCGGGGCAGAGGAAGTGTGTGACGTTCCTTGGGCCGACCAACCCCTGCTGTCGCCGGGCACAATCGGCCATCCAGAGCCCCACGGCGGTGACATGGTTGCTGCAAATCGGAGGGCCTATCCCCGGCACTTCGAACACCGTGGGCAGCCGGCCCTGGCACTGCTCCGCGCACATCCTCTCGAGGAACTCGCCGAAGGGGTCCGGCGGCGGCGGCGTCGGCTCTCGAGAGGGTTCACGGGCCGGCTCCAGACACTCGCAGATGCCCCTCAGAATGTCCCCGAGCCCGACCGGCACGTAATCGTCCACCTCGTCGAAGCTGATCAGACTCGCCTCGCCCTCCATGACCCCGAACTCCGTGTACAGGCTGTCGTCCCTGTCCTCCCCGGCACCGTAGTCCCCGGCAGCGTCCGCGAAAGGCTCCTCCTCGTCTTCCGGTCGGCGATCGGTGGTCGGCGCGGACCTCGATCTTCCCAGCTTGATCGGCTGGCCGAGCGAAATTCGCAGCCGGCGGTGGCTCGATTAATTTCCTCGTTCAATTCGCTGGATAAACACGCCGCTGGTGGCGGTGCGAGCGCGCGCGCGCGGCGTTGGAAACGCGGTCGGGAAAGCGATTGGTCGATTCGGAAAAACCCGGGATTCGGAAGGAGAGCGCGCGCGGCGAGCAAACACCAAACTCGTTTCCACCGGGCAAATGAAAAGGGACTCGGAGGTTTTTTTCCGAGCGGTCTCTCCTCTCCGGCCCGGGGAAATCAGATATTCCATCTGCGCCGGGGCTGTATCGCTCCGCCCGGCCTTAATTAAGTCGCGAAACTTTGATCGACCGGCTGCATTTTTCATACGACCCCCCCGTTGTCGGGTTGCGTTCGCGGCCGCGCCCTTTTCGCCCTTTCGCTGCTACCAACCTCCTCGCCGTCCGCGGCGGCGTCCTTCGGCTGGGTGGCCAGCATCTGGACACCCTCGAGGGGCACGTCGTCGCCGTCCACCTCGGACTGCCTTTGGTCGACCACGTCGAAGTCCTTCAGGATCGTCAACACTCCCGACGAGACGCTCTCGCTCGACGTCAGACGGCACGCGTCCGTGCCCTGGTCATCTTGCAGCCCCTAAATTTTTGTTCGACGTCGTCGCTGCATCGTCTATTTTACACTCGCGGTTGCACTTCTCCAACGTTTGTGATTTTTAAGTTGCGAAATCGAATAAGCGGGGCTTCGGTTGGAACTCTGCGAAGCAGGGCGTTTCATAATTCATGACAGAAATTTACCCTGGTAGGTTTTATGGCCGGAGATGAGAGGAATATAAATAACGCAACTACGTGGGAGGTTTCGTTTTCAAGGGAATAAACAATTAAAAATAGCAGACGTGACTGAGAATGATTCGATGAATTCCGTGAAATATATATTAATTATTTTATTAAACCGCGCATGATGTGTTCTTTAATTCGAAAAGGAGCTCGAGGGGTTGCCGCGACATTTTTAAATTGTCTGCGAATGTGTAAATAAATATTAAAACACTGAGATTACGTTTGCTATATTTTCTATCTTGAAAATAATAAATTTTGATATTAAGATTTTATTTTCAACCATTAACCAAATGATGTCACGAAAAAATGCATTAGTCGATATAATAATAATAATAATAAATATCTCGATTGATATTTAAACGTAATTTTCTCGGCAACTAAACTGATTTCCGTGTTATTTCCAGCCACGGTATCTGACCCAATTCCAGCCATGAATTATAAAACACCCTGTACAAATTCCGTGCGAAAAACTAGTCCGAAGAAATCTGTTCGACGCGTGTTCGAGCGTTGCCTCCTCCTTCCAACCGCATAAATAATAATAAGCGACACGCGGATGCGCGGACAGGAGAAGTCGCGGCTCGAAAACCCGCGGAAAAACGCGGCCCAGAAACTGGGGATCGGCCGAGAGCCAACCGACGACTCTCTGCGCCCCGCCATAGAAACCAATCGAGGTTGGATCGATCCCCGATAGCTCTCTGACCCAGCGCGATTTCACAGCACCGAAACGCGCCGCGCCGCGCCGCGCCGCGCGCGCGACGACCGTTCTGTAAATTTGCGCGGCTCGTTTCGACGCTGGGAAACTCCGCGTCCGGCGCGCGTACACTAATTATTTCCCGGGTTACCGTTTCGATTGCGCGCGATTCCATTTGCACCGGTGCGTTATTAACGAAATTATATTTGGTTATCGTCGGGCTGAGCGCGCGAGCGCGCTGGCGGGGGGACCGGCCCGAGAGCATTCCAGTTTGCGCTCGCAACCTTTTCCGTTCCATTAATCGCGGTCGAACGCAAATTGCCCGAAAAATGAGTCGCCTCTATAAGCTCGCGGGCACAGTCGATTCCGCCGACTGTTCGACGACGGTGGTCGGGTATGCTCGGAACAGAGGTAAACGATTCGTACGTAGAGGTCGACGCGGTATCGCGACGTCAAGGATAGGGTCTCGGATTATTTCTGAATCGAAATGTCAAATTGATGGATTACTTTAGATTTGATAGATTACTATGAAATTGATAGATTACTCGTATTGATTACTTTACTCGAGTCGATTACTTTAACCCCTTAACGTGCACGCTCGAGATAATTCGAGCGGCGTTGTACTTTATATAATTTTAATATATATTAATTATTTTAATATATTTTAATTATTACAATAATTTTATAAATACCAGTATCGTTGCTATTCATGTTTTAAAAGTATAAATAAATGTTTTTGCTGATAATAATGTTTCTTCTGAAATGGGAATTCGAAAAGAAAGATAAAAATGTCGACGTGCGTGTAATATTACGATATTCGACTATTTTCTGCAATGTGTATCAAAATCCAAAATTGCAATAAAAATTTGGATTATTCTTGTATTTTTGTAATTTTCTTGCCAAGACGACGTTCTAAATTGTCTTTTTTACAATAAAAAAAAAATTGATCCTTTTTGGCCGGTCTTTTTTATTTTAAGGGGTTAAACTAATAGCTTCAGAAAGATATACCGCAGCAATCGCGTCCGCGTAAATTGCCACAACATACAGAAACTACCGTGCAAAACGGCTTGGTAATTTGTCGCGTAAAGCGTGTCTCGTGTGACAGTGCGTTACGATAAAAATCGTCGATGCTCTGAATAAATAAATGCCGGTTGCTCCGGGGGCTCCGCGAACCTATTGTTTAACGGTTCGCTGGTTCGAAGAGGGATGCCTCTATCGGCGAGCACGGCGTTTCGAGAGCAACGGCGGAAGCCTTTTCGACAGTGATCGAAAGAGAGAATACCGTGCGCCGGAGGGGGGGAGGGGGGATGCTCTACTTGGCGCTGCGAAGAAGCGGCAAAATAATGCAAGAGCCACGAGGATCGAGCAGGGACTCGTAGGAGGACCAAAAGCCGGGTACGCCCACGCAAATGAGAGAAGTACCTTCGGCTCGCACGCGCGCGGCCGATCCCGGGGCCAATAATTTCAGGGGTGGGAGCCGTGCACTAGCTTTTGATTCTCCGGGTACTTTCCGCGCGCGGACGGGGCGAGAGAGAGAGCCATTGTCGGCGGGATCCGTCGGGATTTTAGGTATTCCGGTGGGCGCGACGACGCTACCGGCTGCGGCGCACCTCCTCTCGCTCCTCCTCGTCGACGTCGCCGCACGGGACACGGTACAGGCTCGAGCGGGACGTGGCGGTCGTTTCCTCGGACGCGGATGTCGGGCCGCACGGCTCGAGGATCTCCTCCGGCTCGTCGCACACGCAGGGCTCCACGCCGCTGCAGTCCAGCTCGGACAGGTACGCGTACAGACGCAGGAACACCGGCAACGGTATCATCGCCGATCCGCCTTCTGGCTCTTCCGTCAGCAATTCGCACACGTATATCATCGTTTCGGTTAGATTCTGCTTGGGCACAAAAGGGAGCGCGCGCCCCGTGTGAATCGCCGCGAATTCTAGCCGGGCAACAATGGCCGGTGATTAATTTCATTCAACCGGCTAACGATGATTCATTGATTCGCATTAAAGTCCGCGAATTAAATACAACCACCCACCCCCACCCACCCTACCACCCCTTCGAACCGATACGCCGATGGTTATGTATCTTCGAACGGGGTCCCGGACAATGCGCGCCGGCTGGAAACCTCCTTGGTTCCGGCGACCGAAAATCAATCGACCGAAGTTTTATTCCGCCATTGTGCGACGGATCCCGACGGTCTCGAGAGCGAAACGACGGGTCGTTTCCGTTCGTCGATGTCACCGATCCTGTCCCAGCAAATTTCTCTACCGTAATTCGTCGGCACTCGGTCAGCGCGCGCGCTGGCACCTGCGCGACGCGCGGAGTACCCCTTCAGGGAGAGGGGGGAGTGGGCGCGTAATAAAGAGGCATTCATAAGGGATGATCGCCAACTCGGAGATTTAAAAAGTTTCGAAAGTTCGTAGCATGTGCAGATATTTATTACGCGATTTATCTTGCTCGAGCGCGCGGTCGCTTTAAGGGGCGGCAATTAACCCCCGTAAGCTCCGGTGTTATATATTTTATCGCTATTATTCGCAATTTGTAGAAGGTAGAAAAATGGGTCCGAAAAGTAGAGTTAGTTTTTTTGAAGAAATTATGCGGTGTACGACGTGGTAATTCTGTTAACAATTTGAAGAAGTTGTGAAGAAATAATTATAACTTTTTAAAGACTATTTTGTCTTGCACAGTTTACAGCAGTAAAGTAACAAATAGCTGAATAATTGGGGGTAACCTGCACCCCTTAGTGCAACTACGCAATAAAAATAAATTGTGTAATATGTTCCATTGACCAATAAGTCGCTAAGTTTTTTTCTGTACTGCCATTTATTGGAAAAAAATGCATCGATTAATAAATCGAATTAAACCAATAATTAATAAATCCAAATAAAGCCAACCTAGTACATATCTACACATGCTCCCAATGCCCTTAAAGTTCCAGAATGTTTTAACTCTCTGGTCAGTCGTATCGGTACAACAATAAGGGTGCGTCACGTTATCTAACCCTGTCTCCATTACGTGCTAACCATAGAAGACACGACAGTCAGGTTATATATCCACCGCGACCCCCAAATTCGTGGCCACTAAGTTACACAAACGACTCGAGCTAAAAGCGAGACTCGACGAGGCACCCCAACGAGAAAAATCGTGGTCTCCCTTCGAGGTGGATTATGCTAATACCCGCGGACCGATAAAAAGAGGCGCGCCTCTGCGATCGATCACCGCCGCATGGCCCGTGCCACCGGCGAATCGATTAACGACTCGTCTAAAAATATCGTTTATACGGACTCGATGAAGATCGCGGAGGGTGCAGAGAAGAAGCAGCAGAGAGAGAGAAAGAGAGAAAGAGAGAGAGAGAGAGAAAGAGAAAGAGAGAGAAGAGATGGGGGGACCAGATTACAAGCTGTGGCTCTATTTTAGGTATTCCACGAGAGAATGTCGCGAGCGCGCTTCTATTCTCGGGCCAGACGGCTTACCTTGCCCAAGAATCCGCAGGCGATCGCGAGGAATTTGAAAAAGTTACACTCTCTCTCGGTCGTTAGTTGGCCGACCAGCAGGATCTGGTACAGGCTAGTCTCAGGAAGGGCTATGCCCTGCCATTTTTCCAGCAGCGCCTCCATACCGACCGTCTCGATGGGACCGAACGTGTTCAAAAGGGTCCGCAGGTACCCAGGTGTGATGTTCGTCGGGTGCACGAACGGCGGGTACTCCAGTCTATTCTAAGGAAATGCTGGGATGACTCTGTTCTTTACGGACTCTATTCACCTTTCTTTTATTTTTTCACCATTCTTTAAATACGTATTTTTTAAACACATAAAAATATATTATATAATGTTTGTAAAACAGTGGATTCTCGTGGTCATTTGGAATAATTATTTCCTTAACTTTATTGACGACTTATTAACAAAAAACAATGGTCAATAATAGGCGAATGCACCAAAGTCTCCTAGGGCCAATAGGCCCCGCCCCCTGGGATAATTCCCGCCTCCTTCTTAATTTTTAAATACACATCTTCTTTCAATAAGAATATCCCCGACCGAAATAGACGACCGTAATAGAAAAACGAGTCTCATTTCGGGCAGCTTCAACCCTTTTCCGGCACGTCGCGCGACGCTAATAAAAGAGGGCCGCGCGTCAATAATTCAGAGCGTCGATAACATATTCGCGTATCATTGAAATATTGAACGGTTCTCTATCGGCCGACGGAATTTTATTGGCCAGCGACCATAGTTCCGGCGTCCCCGTTCTATCGAAAATATAGAAACATATTCGCTAATATATGCGTTTATTTAAAATGTATAGATCGGGAGGAGAGGATCACGGGACGGGGCCGATATTGCTCGACTACGGACGAGCATTAATTTTAGTTTATGGGTCACGTTTCGAAGCACCTGCACCTCCCTCGCCCTGCGGCACCGGCATCATATTTGCAGGCGCGGTCAGCTTTTTCGCTACGCAAAAATCACCGCGATAATAATCGTAATGGTAATATAACAATCGTTGTAATAATAATGGTGATCATGATAATAATACGCGGATAGACATAACAATGTGGATAAAATAATATACACTGTACTAACAAATAAATACGAACCCACGCTAGGCGATCGTGGTGTAAGTAGACACCCCTTAAGATAATAGAAGGTAACCCGTATAAAATATATATTGGAGCAATCCCACGGTCTCCGAGGAGACAATTAGAGCCGTCTATCGACTTTCACATTTACAGACAAGCCAAACACGACCATACATAAAGGTTTACACATATACAGCAAACGATAAAATATAAAAGAAAAGAACGTTTAACTAGCGAAACAAATAAAAAGTATATGGGACCAGGAAAAAAGTGACAATAGTACATTACTATAGAAATTCACAGGAATAATAATAACGTGATAATAATAATTGTAATATTAATAATAATAATGGCAGTAACGAGAGTGAGAAGAAGTCACGGTCGCCGGTCGATGATTGGCGGAAGAGTCCGGTCAAGGACATTACCGTCCCGTCGTCACGGTGGCGCCCGGGAACAATCCTCGGCCGTCGCGAGTTACTTTATTAACAAAATTGTAAAAGTGGAAGGTAGTCGAGTGCGAGAGCGGATCGATCGGTTATTCCCGGGGAAAAGCGGAAGGGCACGGGTCGTAGCCCGACGGTCGGATCGCGTGCCGCGATTTTATGGATTCGGAATTTGTTCGCGGCGTTTCGCGTGGAACGGACGAGAGAGAGCCCGCCCGTTGTAACGTGGCAGTCGGTTAACGGCCCGGCGATATTCGACGTCTCGTCGGGTTTACAGCCGACGTCAGGGACGAGAATCCGAGCCGGCGGGAGACGCGGCCGGAATAAAAATACCGACGACGATATCGTCGAGTATAATCCCTCCGAGTATTGTGTGATCGGGTCACGGACACGGCTCGCGCAGCCTCGTTTCTCTCTCTCTCTCTCTCTCTCTTTCTCTCTCTCGCGGAACGAAAAATCTTTGTCCGGGACTAGGAGAAATAGGAGGATCCGATAGTTCAAGGCTCCGGACGCTTGCGTTATATTCGCAGCGGGTCATGGACGTCGCGTCGTTTATTATGCATCGGCGTGGCGATAGAAAACACAGAGGACGGACGGAGAAAGAGCGGCGGCGGCGCGAGCGCGGTCCTGGCCGGCGCGGTCGGCCCGAATTAATTTATAGCGACGGGCCGGATTAACCGATTTAATCGTTCCACGGTATTTCGGCCCATTAACCGAACTCTGCGGTCGAATCTTTCGATTGGTCCCGATGGGAATTGATAGCGTTAGAGAACCCGCTGCGCTCGCGAAAATTCAGTAACTCTCTGCCCTCGCCTTCTCTCCCTCCCTCTTTCTCTCTCTCTCTCTCTCTCTCTCTCTCTTTGTCTCTCGGTTTCTATCGCAGAGTTAGCTTAAACTTTTACGATAGGAATCGACTGATCGCCCGATACGATTAGACGAGCTCGAAGATGTAAGCCGACCGGCCAGCCCCGTTAATTCCACTCGGATAATTAAATTCCCCCGGTCGGATTGATTTACCTATCTATCCACTTAATTACGAAGCGGACGGCGCAAGAAATATATATATATATATATAGGTGGCACAATGGAGGCAATGAAAAAAGATTACGTTTAACGACGCCACTCGAGCCGAAACGAGCTCCGGCTGAAACCGACTTTAATCAACCCTTTGTAAGATAATGGGGATGCGGAAGGGACACGCTCTGGCTCCGTTCAAACTCGCCTCTCTTACTCGCCTCCAGCGTAACCGAGACACTACGACTTTCGAGATCGAGCGGAGGCCGTTTTCCTACCACGGGGCTCACTATTTTCTGAAGTATTTTCCATTCGAATGGAAATCCAGTTTAGCCGCTTTCATCTCTAAACCGGAGCAGATCGTCCTACAATTTCTCTCTCTCTCTCTCTCTATCTTTAGGATATCCAGTCCATCGAGCCCTTATTTAATCCTTTGAAGAAGAATGTCGACGTATCGACGATATAGAGAACGAGAATCTTGCTCGAGAAATTGCCAGCACGTGATTCGATCGATCAACAGAAGATAACGATGCGTTATCGATCGTCCCACATTATTTGAGTGTTTGATAAATAATCTAGTTCGACGAGGAAAATAGCGAAGTCTATCGAACGGTTGTTAACCCTTCGAGGACGAGTGTCGACGTATCGACGGCGTAGAAACTGCGCAGCTTATTTCGGATATATTCTAACACCATTCTCGACCTGACACGTTCGTTGAAATAGAAAAGATATACCTTTAGTTTTTGCACAAAAATCCATGATCTACTCCCTTCTTCTTAAATTATAAATTAACACGTTCGCGGATAGTGAATATTTTAACTAGATCTACCTTTAAACTAAAAGTATTACACATTATTTCCGTCGAGGCTATGTCACAGTGACAGCGAATGCTATAGCACTCGCGAACGTGTGAAAAATTAAGCAACCCGGTGCCTCGTCGAAGAGAACAGTCTCGGCAATTTAAAAATTCCTTGCATGCAAAGGGTTAATTCCGCCGTGCAGTCGCACCGGCGAGCTAAGAGGCGCAGGTGTCGTTGATACAATTAATTAATCTCGGTGTGCCGGGGGTTCTGGACGGGGTTGGTACTTTGATGGGGGGCAGATCGCCGTTGGCCAGCGCCCGGAAATAGGCGCACGTCCATCGTAGAAGATCGTAAGGCTGCGTGCGAATCGCCGCCTTCATGAACACCTTCAAAATCTCCGGATACGTCGGCGGGATCTTGATCTGCTCGGCGCAGTATAGCACGTCGTCCGACATGTTTGACACGGGCGGGGAAGTCGACTGGCAACGACTCGGCGACCGATTCGATATATCACACGGCGAACTCGAAAGTCATTACCGTCGCGACGACGGAGACACCGTTGCGAGACTTCAGGCCGGAGCAGCGCCTTTAATTCCGGGCACCTCGATGCTCGACTGGCTGATGTTTTTCGACTCGCGTCCCGGGCCTCCCCCTCCCCCTCGGGGACACTTTTTCCGTGGGCACCGTCGAGGCGAGCTCGACGCCAAAAAGTCCGCTCGGACGGCGGCGCGACACGTTTTACACGCTTCCTCGAGCGCGCCGAATTACTCCCGGCTCGCCGACGGGACCCATTTGTCCCCGAGAACCTGTCGAAAATTCCCCCGCTGCACGCCGGCCGGCTCGTTTTAATTGCCGTGATTCGCCCGTGTCCGGCCCGGCTTCGAGAATCCCGGCCGCGCGCAACCCCATCAAGAAATTGCCAACAAGTAGCCGCGAGAACGCGGGGACCCACGTTAATTATATCTGCTGGGCCGACGCCGGCGGTGCTACCGACCGGCTGACGCGGTCGGATGCAACACTTGTTGAACCCCAATCGTCGCACGATTTTTCTATCGTCCCCCTCGACGCGACGCGCAGAGACTCGCGATGACGTTGGCGGACTTTATAGGGAAACCGAAGGAAGCGACGGTGATTTCTACGTTAACTATAATACGCAGCAGAAAATTGACCATAGTTAAAAATTGTATTAAAAGGTACTGTGTGAAGAATATGTCTGTCTAATCAATTGTTCAGTTTCTTAAACATTCTGTTGCTAAATGGAATTATTTAGACATATAAGATTTAGACATTAATATTTGAATGATAGAGGAACTGATATACTAGACTATGACTGAACTAGTTTATTTCAACCCTTTGCACTCGAGGGGCGACTTTACAGCGCCATTAAAATTGTCGTAACACGTCCCAAAATTATTTTTACAGATATTGCCAAAGCTTCGATTTAAAAAATTGTTGAAATAGTAACTGTTATATGCGTCACGAGACTCAATTTAATATACATAGAATGAATTTTGTTATATAAAATGGAAATACTACAAGCCAGAAATATTATTTTAGATTTGTAATTGAAATGGCTTCGAGTGAAAAGGGTTAATTATATTTTTGCGACGCTGACACCGTTGGAGTATAACTTGAACAATTCGAGTTATAATCCAACAGTATCAGCGACGGAAAAGTAGAATTTAGTATAATTTAAATGCATACTAGGTAACCTTATAAGGCAAGAGACACAAAGCATCGCGGCCCAAACGTGGGGACTTAACTGTCGCTAAAAATTTCCTTTACTCTAAACACACTTCTCTAAAATGATTCCTCGCAGCGTTCGCCGTGCGATTGGCCCACAGTGCTTCGTTCTCTTTGATACGCGATTTCTATAACTTTTCACGGGCTCCTTACGGAAAAAAGAGAGAGAGAGAGAGAGGGAGAGAGAGGCGACTCTTCTCGACGGCGAACGCACAAAAGACTCGGGGAATTGAAAGATTCGCGAGCACAATGGGACCTCCATTTCGGCTGCAGCGACGGAACGAGCTCCGTGGGTAAACTCCGCGCACGCGAAACTGCCACCGAGATGTTCCGCGATTTTCTACAGGTGTTTCTCTCGATACTTCCAACACCGGCTCCTCTCGTCATCGTCTCCGCGGATTCACCGCGCGGGGATCGAAAATTGTCGAGTTCCTCGTGCGTGCGCGCCGGCGACGTGCAATACTTTATTACAGCGGTGCGGCACATTTAAGTGGATCAAAGATAAATATCCGTGTTTCATCCGGATCAACCGGCGGCCCAGTGTTTGCTCGACCAATAGCGGGTCGCTCCGCCGATATTTTTCCAGCGAAAGGGTAAATAATAAATATACCGTCCCCCCCCCCTAGCCGGGCACGGTATAACTTCGTCCGTCGGTCCGGCACCGAGCCGTCGCCAAGAGGAACCGCGGAGGATCTAGATACTATTTTATTTATCGATCTTTCGCGACCTTTTCCATTTGCCGGATCACCTTTCAATTTAATCGGGGCAGCGCCGTCATAGGATAAAATTGAAAAAAAAGAGAAAAGGAACAAACACGTATCGAAAATTGTGCACGGTGCTCGCTGACCCTATTTCAACGTTTCGTTTCGTTCGATATTTTACGCATATTTTATTTGTCCGAAGTGTTCTTTTTAGATTGTATTTTAGAAATTTTATTTGTCTTACAAGTGAAAGTATAATTTAAATATATGCCAGGTGATTCGCACTTTATTTTATCTCGTTCAACGTTTTACCACGTACAGTGCCGAGAATCTATCACTAAAATCCTCACACAATTAAAGGAATTTAATTGATTAAAGCGAAACTAGAAATGTTAATATTTATCATAGGGGATGGAATTAGAACTCTTTCGCATGCGAAACATTCTAATCAAATTCAATCTGTTCGAATATATTACAGTTCAAATGAATCTTCCAGATTGGCCCGAATTTTTTTTTGATGATTCTATGTGATGATGGGAAAATCGTACCTGAGAGCGATGTCCCTCTTACCGATTTGGGTGAGAAGTGGTTGACCGTGGGATTACCTTCATGGGGTATTAGGTTATGTGTATGTCGACTATGTTAGAGTGGGGAAAAAATTTTCAAAGAAAATTCAAGATTGGCCCGAAATTAGTGTCGCTCATATTTGGATCAGGCGACGCTCAACGCGTTAACCTTTTAGATACTACGCGCCACTATAGTGGCTTTCGCGAATGGCTCGTGCTTTACTCAATTGTTTTATTATTTATTAAAGCAAACAATTAAAGTGAAAGTGTGTATATACAATATATTAAGAAAAGACTATATGTTATTAGTACTATATATAGATATCCGGAAAAAATATATATAATGGTATTTCGTGTCGGTTGAGGTTAAGGGGGGGTCTCACACCATCAAATAATCAGAATTGAGTTTCTGTAATAAAGATAATTTATTTAATACACAGCCCACGATTCCTAATAGCCTTAATTAATCCTACCTGTAATAAAGAAACGACATTAAAGTCTATTTGTGGTGTAAGTTCGTTTCGTCACTTCAATCATACACGTGGTTCTCTTTCTAATTCACTAGATCTTCATATGTCTTCCCCACGCGATGACAAAGTCGATCCCTACTCGTCAGCTGTCACCGACTCACTATGGCCGCGTTGAGCGGCGGATTTGAATGAAAGAAATACAGTTTCTTTACATATATATTAAGAGAAAATCGTAATTTAGTTACGAAAAACTTTATTTGCGCAAAGTCCTGCCGTACCTAAAAGGTTAAATAACTTATGTTAATCCGAAACCACGCGATCGTTTCTCTATTCGAAACGTTCCTTCTAAATTATACTTTATTCGGCGGCGTTCAAAGCGCGTCTGGGCGCCGTGAAAATCGTCGCGGACGTCGCGGTGGATGGCGAAAGGGGTGCGCGTCAAACGTCGGGGAAAAGACTGCGGTTGTCGAAGAGCCCTTTGTCTCTATTATTAGCCCGTTATCGTGGCCGTGGTACGGTTACGTACACCCCGTCGGCCTCGTACACATTATCGTGGTCGCACTCGCAAAGATCTCGTTCGGATGCATAATGAATCGCTCGCTCCAAGGGAGCGGATGGTTGCCGCGCTCCTCTCGACCCCACCCGGTCCACACCGTTCTTACTCTCTCTCTCTCTCTCTCTCTCTCGCTCTCTCTCGCTCTCTTTCGGTCGGTTATCTCCGTCGGAACCATGGCCAGCGGGGGCCGGTAATGTCGTCCGTCTCTCTCCGATGACTACTCCCGACGTAATGGCCGGGAATAGTTTCGAATCGATCGATCGCGACGAGTGCTCTTCAGCCGCGCGTCGAGCGCGGAAAAAGGACACCCCTACAAACGCGAACAAATCCACGGGAGCCGCAGAACCGCCGCGCACCTCTCGTCCTAGCCCGCTCCGCTCGCCCTGCTCCGCTCGCTCGCTCGCTCGCTGGCCCCCCGGAATATAGGGCTTCCCCGTTCCTTCATTTCGTTCGGCATGAATATCGAGAGCGGGCTCGAATGCGAACGGAAGCAATTCCACTGTCCCTCGGGAATGGCCTTGGCATCGCTGCATCCCCGGGACCAATGGCGCGAGAGACTCCGAGAGCATCCCCTTTCCTTCTCTCTCTCCCTCTCTCTCTCTCTCTCTCTCTCTCTCTCTCTGCGGGAAAATAATCAGCGTCGTCAAACTCCGCCGATATTGCCCTTTGACTCGTCAACCGAGCCACGGAATTATCGAGGTCCCGTGTTTCACCGAATACGTTCGCCAAAGACGAGTTCCTCTATCGAGATATACGACTGCATCCCTTACGAACTACCCCGGCAACGTTTGCTTGATATCTGTTGAAGGCAACGACGTGCTCGGTCGTCGTGACTCCGCGGCGATCTCCGTTCGTTGGAGGGCCAAAAAACCGATGGTAGAAATATCGAATATTCGCGTTTAATTCCCTGCACTGTACTATTCTTTTTAATAATATTAACCCGTTGCACTGCAATAACGTGTCGGACTCGTGATACAAATTTCATGAAAGATCTACGAGATACACGAATATTATTAATTTATTTTAGAACGAAATAAAATTGATTCTTCTGTTATCGAAGTCGGAAAACGAAAGTATATAATGAAGATAAAAGAAACAAGAATTGTCTGGTCTTATTAAGGGAGATATTAACGAGAAACAAGTGTTAATCAATTGCAGCGTGAAAGGAGCCGTGGTGGCAAGGGGTTAACGCTATTTTTATTATCCCTTGAACTGCGTTGATTAGCACTTCCTTAATCATTTCCCCGGATGAACGAGAAGATTTTCATTTCCCGAGTGGCTTCATTTATTTTTGTTCCCAGATTTTAAAAGCATTTTCTTTCGAATGATTGGCAGTCGTACTTATTAAATTCTGTAGAAAATGTTCGCCACCCAGACTCCTTGTTATAACGGAAGGATTAAATATGTCTCTCATCGCGTTCTCTAAAAACATAGATCCTTCAGACAGTGGTATATAAATATTTAACGATCGCATTTTTAAGTCGCGATAAAATCGGCCGTAATTTGCTGCCGGTTGAGAAGCGTTTCATAATAGGTACTTTTACCTCGCATCGATCAACTCCGGGATGCCGGAATAATTGCTCGACTGCCGTGGGGCGCGTCGAGTGTCTGCTTTCGTCTCTCGCGTATCTCGTTTCGTTCCAAAGAATTTATACATCCATCGTACGCATTATGCTGCGATCTCGTTGAATCGTACGAACACCGCTTACAGCGCCGCGATCGCTCGGTTTAAATAAACAATTACGATAAGGGTTGAACGATAACGCTATCCATTTTCAGCGACCGCGTGCTTCGTCGAAACAGGAATTGTTTCGGCCTTCTCGCAGGAATTGCCGGTCTTTAAACTGGACCGTGTTTATTGTGGTTCCCCGGCTGTATAACAGCTCGTGGCTGCGAGCCGCATTCCCGGGGATCTTGCCCTACACCTCCGAGTTGAAAATAAGGGGTTGCAAACCACTGCGAGTAGCCGGAGTTAGACAAATTACGCTGTCTCCGGTTTACTCGGCGAGAGGTTGCCGACCCCTGGCCCACCCCTGCAAGCCTCCTTCACGCGTCTGCGATAAACGAAACACGCGTCTGCTCGATCTATACGCAATCGATTACGATTACGCGACGTTACAACTGATACGCGATATCGAGTATGGTTGTCCGTGCTCGAGAACGGCGTCCGGTTGCCGTCTGCTCGATTCCTGTTTTTCCAGTTCCGTTTCTGCCGTTTTATCGGGCCCCGGTACGCGTTCCCCGAGGATTATTTAGTAAAATCCTGTGGATTATTATTTGACGTAGTTCTTCTATGTTGTACAGTAATATGCGAAATTGTTAAATATTGATTAGAGCATGTACTGTATATGAACACTGCTGCTAAGCCTGAAACTGCTTCGTAGAGAGAGATAACTTTAGATAGAAATACCCATCTCTTTTTACGGATTGGTCGACGCTTCTCCCCTCTCATTTCTCTCAGACGAAATAACCTTTTATTTATTTATCTCTAATATTTCCTCCTGCGATGCTAGATTAAAATGACACAGCTTGTGTACTCTGTCCGAGGGCTCCGCCCTCCAGCAATATGATTTAAGGCTTGCGCCATCCGTCCTCTCGCGATCGGCTATGTACAAAGTTGATTGGTGGTTGTCAAACTTTTTTATCGATGCGTCCACGTGTCCGCAATCGTCTCCGTTGCAATAACAGAAAACCATCGATACACCGAACGTCTCATTTCGTCGCCAATGGATCTCCGTTTACGCCTACTTGGCACGTGACGTCTGTGTATATTTCGTTCGGTGTACATATCGCGACGGTCGATCGTCCGGCGCGGCCCTCCGCCGGCCTTTCTTCCGAACAATTGCGAGTCCAACCGGCCGAGACGGAGACGGTCCGATGCACCGGGGTCGGTTCTACCACACGGTTACGAGAAACCTCAAATTCGGTGGCTGCGGCGCGCGGGCACCGCCGCGGAGAGCTCGTTTCGCCGGCCGCGCTCCCGTTCCCTTGCCAAATTCTGCAGCGGCGGTGTCGCAGTGATTTCTGGCCCCACCGGTGGCGGGGCGAAGGTGTGCAACTCTCTCTCTCTCTCTCTCTCTCTCTCTCTCTCTCTCGAGGGCCAAGTTTAAACCGTGCACGAGGGACACGTGTTGATTTCTAGCGCGCCCCGAGTCGAACTCGTCGCCCGAAACCAGAATACGTCGTCGAAACAAACAAAAAAAATATGGAGGATCGACGGAAATCGATGCCAGCAGCGAAACGGGCAAAGTTTTAATGAAAGGCGCGGCGCGCTATATGTACTCGCATTGCTGGAAGCCGCTCGGCGAAGTTTCGAAGGGATTTTTATTCCCGGGACATTCATTGGCTCGATTATCGTGGCATAAATTAACCGGCCGCGGAAACTTCGGCGCGGCGAACGCCGACGGTTCTTATCGCGGCGCACGTCATTCACGGCGTGGCCCCGGTGGTGGGGGGGGGATGCGTGTTGCCGGCTCGCGCGCGCGCCGGCCCGGGTTAAACGCTGGAAAGGAACACCGGCCCGATGGAAACACAATTTAATCGACGGAAAGGAAAGTGATCGATCGGCCGCGGCTCCGCGCAGCTCCGCGACGACCGAAATAAAATCCTCTCGGGCGGGGAGGGGGGAGAGAGGCCTCCCGCTGCAAAAAGTTAAGTGCCGATCGAGACGGGCCACGCGAGAAGATTGATAATCCGGGACACCGGGGAAGCATTAAGATAAATCAGCGGGGCCGGGGGGGATACGTGAGCTCGATCGGCCGGAAACCGTCGGGAACAGACAGGCCACCGGTTTTTGCGAAACCGAGCCGCGTCCCCGACGTGACCAATCACCGAGGTCGCAGGCCTGATCATTTTTTAACTAATTCCGCGCGAGAACGGACGCCGCCTCGCGGGGCCGTCGGACACCTTTAACGGTCGAGTGTCGGCATTTCTGAGGTACTCGAGTTATAAAAAGAAAGTCAGTCGTTTTATTTCGTAATTGACGCTTCTTTATTGTTTAGTGAAATATTAACTCATTATCCGCCGCAATTAAAATGTCAATAAAAATATAGAGACGTTCAGATTTTATTTTAAACTTGCTTAAACTGAATTTACCATTATTATTATTTATTCTCAAATTATGCAAATGTGGTATTCCATTTTTGGCACGTTGACCGGGTGAACCACTGTAGAAGAGATCCGATGTTATAAATTTCAATATAAAGGATAATAGCGGGTATTGGGTTAAGCGGTGTCATCCAGCTGTCAATAGCTGCATTATCTTTTAATTACGATTCAGAGTACAGTGATTTTGTTCTCGGTATCATTTTTACAGGCCTCTCGGGGTGTCGCGCACCCCATGCACTGCTTTATGTAACGCCAACCCTCCTTGCACTCGGATGTTCCCTGAGGGGAGACACGACAACAACTGTCGATAATCATGCTACTTTCAGAATTATTAATTCTCATTTCTTTAGAACTGTATCGATTTAATCTTCTTGAACGGTGTAATTATACCCAGTGTCCTATCATTTAGTAGTTTCTTTAACATCGTTTTATATTTTCGAAATTTTCCTCCTAGTTTACTAATAAATACAATTCAGTAAATTTAGAGCTGCGCAAGATCCAACTGACCTAGGGGCTCAAAGTTAATGACCACAGACAACGCCTTTGTTCGCTGACTTGAATTGACCACCAAGATCGTGCGATTTGACCCCTCTAGACTTCTTCTTGTGAGGTTTTCTGAAGTCGCAGGTCTGTACCAGTAATCCACAATCGCCCGACGCTCTCAAAGTCAACATAGCCCAGCCCATCGCTCAAATTCAGCCGGAGTTATGCGGCAAAGTCATTGATAATTGGACCTCTCGGATATGTGCCACCGTGCAAAGCCGCTGGGGACATTTCAAAGATGTCATATTCCATATACAGTAGTAGACAAAAGTTTAAGACGAGAAGGAAAAAAGAAAGGAATTATTAATATTTTATAAATAACATAAGCTATCATGTTCTATCTTTAATTATAATCGTTTACTCATTTATTTGCACAGTTACAAAAACATTTATGTTCGGTTTTGAACTTGAGTTGCTATTTCCAAAAATATTTCTTTTTGCTTTCGTAGCGTTACAATTTGTTCTCTTTCGTTTGTACTTAAATTGCGAGATTTACCCACGCTTTTGTTCTACACAGATAAACTTAAAGCGACGAGATACACAGTGTTCATCGGAATCGGTAAAAAACCGTGGAATGAAACTGATTGTAAATATCTCATAATACTATTCGTCTTAAATTAATGTCCGCTACTTGTAGACACTCAAAACAAAGTCAAAATTGTTCACTCAATAATGTTTATATTTAGCACACAAGCCTTCGAGAATTAGAAGGTCAAGCATTTGTCTTCATTATCCCAAAATAAGAAACTGACTGGAAAGACAGTACTTGCATTACACGTGTATAATTGAAATTAAAGTCGTCGTCTTAAAGTTTTGACCGCCACTGTATACAGTGGCATACACGAGCCTTTCAAATAAAAAAAAATTCGTCAATACCTGATACACAGCCGATTTTATTCCATTTCAAAATCGTCCCGCCCTCACTGGAAAACCCTATAGAAAGCCTATAGAAAACCCTATATAAAACCCTATAGGTCGTCGAAAGACGAACGCGGACGGGTCGGCGAACGGGCCGCGCGCGCGCGCGGTTAACAGGTTAATCGGTTCCGTCTTAATCGAAGCCGATCAACCGACCGCCTCGATCGCCGGCCCCGAGGAACGTGTTCATGTGTCCGGTAGGGGGGAGGGGGGAGACCGCAGAGGCCCGATGGATGCCGGGGCGAGTAGCAGCGCGTAATGTACGTCCGCATAGTGGTTACGTGACCGGCGAACGAAAATAGATGCACCCACCCATTTTCCGTCACGCCACAACTCGTGCACGCGGCCGCGAGATAAGCCTCGCGGGCACGTTTTCAGGAAGAGTAATTCCTTGTACAGGTAGAAAAGAAACCGCCCCGTACGTCGGTTCAACAGCCACGGGGGAGCCGGGTCGCGCGACGGGTCCCACGGATTCGTCGGGAAACCGGACACCCGCCCGCCCCCCCTCCCCCTCCCTGACCCACCCGACAATCACGCTAATAATCCATTTGAACGAGTCTAGCATGAGAAACGACGACGACGACGCGGTGGTTGCTACCTTTTCTGGGAACGTGCGAAATGCGGTTCTTAAAGTAGAGAGCTCTTTGTCACTTCATTTAATTTAATTTAATTTAACCCTCCGCGGACTCGTGCGGGCTAAACGTGTCTTCGTTTTACCAGATAATTTTAAGGTCTCCGAGACAACTAATAAAATTGACAGATCGATTAATATAATAAAATAACTTCGGTCCGCAGTGAATTTCATTTGATCGAATTTAACCTAATTTACAATCTAACGAACAGAGAGGCGAAAAAGCGGTGAAACGGAGGGCTGCAGCCGCCCGCGCTCGGCAAATTAATCTGCTCACGGCCGACGTATTAGCACAAAGAGACTTTGGCCTGTCAAGGAGGGTGGGCGTTAAAGTATCGAGACGCGGCTCGGTCGGATGAAGCTCCGGCGCCCTGCATTAACGGAATTCCATTAAACAGCCCGGCGGCGGTGCTTTGTAACCGGAAGGCGCGAGTTCCCGCGACTTCCGCCTACGACGGGCAGAGAACTTTGGAAAACGCCGCGCGAAACTGTCGCGACCTCATTGATTCCCTGAACGCATTGTCGGTCGAGCAAAGAGCGCCGTGTCCTCCCTCCTCCCTCCTCCACCCTGCCGCGGAAAGTTTTTAATATCGAGACGCGCACGGAAACAAGTTCCCCGGGGAAGATTAAAGGTATCCAATTTGGCAGAAGTAAAAGTTCCCCCGACGGAGCGTCGCCGTCGACCACGTCACGCTTCCGGTGCGCCCTCAAAGGCTTAGGGGGACAAGGTCTGCCGAGAGGGTGCGCGCGCGCGCGCGCGCCCGGAGAAATTATGCAATAACTGCGCCGCTACGAAATGCGGGCGGGTAATTCTACTTGAACAGTATAATGATACAAGCGGAGGGCGAGGCTTCGTCAAAGTAAGCCGAGGGACTAAAAGGGACTTAACCCTCCGGTGCATAATTCATAACGCATTAGAGTGTCGGGAGCGCGTGCGCGGCCGAGCGAGCGAATACGCCGAACCACGATGTGTCCCGATGCAAGCGCGCGCGCGAACCGTGGACCCGAGGAGCGACGGCCTCTTACGCAACGTCCAATTTAGGGGTGCTCCGATCCACGAATTTTCAAAGCGGCGCGCGGTAATTCGAAGCCGCGCCGAAGACTCCGTTCGCGATCCGACGCGAACCGCTCCGATAAATCGAGTCGGCCGTGTATAATCGAATGAGCCAAATAATCGGGTAATCCGCCATAATCGTCTGAACCGAACGATCGAATAATCCGAATAAACCCGGTAATCGAATAGTCCGGGTGATTGAAAGAAACCGAGTCGATCGGACGGAAGCGAGTGCCTCCATCTTTAATTTTCATAGATTCTAAATAATACCGCGACAGTTTAAAATTATTTAACAAATTTCTTAATTACAGTAGAATATTATATAAAAATTGCAATTAATCCAGGTCCCCTTGGCATTATCATTTTTACAAATCAAAACGCGTCAGTCATTTTTATCGCAACGATAACTCAACTATACTCGAATTCATTGTTCCAATTTCCTTTTCCCCACTTTTCCGCAACATCTTCCTCGCCTCATATTACACGCTCCTGTTACGCCTCGTTTCGTCGCACGTTTTCTATTCGCCCCGAGCGTCCCCTTTGCAGTTAATATTTCTAATTACACCAGCAACGGAGGAATAATATTTCACGGCGCCGAAACGAATGAAAATTAGAAATTAAAAGAAACAGTTCCAGTAAGAGGTGGGCAGGGGGGAGAGGACGGTGCCCGATGAACATAATTATCTCGATGAATTTGGAATGGCCTGCGGCGCTTACGCCGTAGTCCGTAATGCCTCTCCGCACAGCTGCCGCACGATAAACACGGTAATAATAGCGGACCGCGATGCTTTATGCGTTCACCGGGCTCGAGCATTTGTAAAACCCAAGGAAACGTTCTCATTAACATTAATGGTATTTTTATTTTAATCTCGCAATAAAGAAACGCCGGCTTTCCCCCCTAACCCCCTCCACCCCCTCCCCGCCCACGGTTTCAATGCCGATAAAACGGATCAAGGATAATCGGTCGTTGCGCACCGTCGAAAAAGAAGTTCTTTGACGCGGGCCCTTCAGATCGAGCGCCGGACTCGAATTCGCCGGAGGGGGGCGTCAAAGATTTTCCAAGAGCTCTTTTTATTCGTTGGATGAACGCGAGAATTTCTTTTCCTCTGGCGCGGCGGCGCACAGTGGTTCCAGGGGTTGCATGGAGATTTGCTTTTATGGAGATTCTTCGCTTTTCTGCCTTTTATTGCTCTTTATTGATTACTTATTAAGATCCATTTAATATTGATTGCTTATTATTGTTTATTTTTAATTTATTACTGATTATTATTTATTTTTAATCTATTACTTATTACTATTTACCTTCAATTTATCACTTATTATCATTTATTTTTAATTTATTACTGATTATTATTCATTTTTAATCCATTACTTATTATTATTTATTTTTAATCTATTACTTATTATTAATTATTTTTAATCTATTACTAATTACTATTTACCTTTAATTTATCACTTATTAATATTTGCCTTTAATTTATCACCTATTATTATTTATTTTTAATCCATTACTTATTATTATTTATTTTTTATCTATTACTTATTATTATGTATTTTTAATTCATCACTTGTTACCCTTTATCCAGTATTTATGATTCCATTACACATTATAATTTGTCGCTCATTTACCCCGGAATCACGGCAAATACGAATATCCGGGCTCGTGAAAATCGGATATTGTCCGCCGTCGAAACAGCGCGCTACGTGGCTGGTCGCGGAAAAATTGGCGCGCGTCCATTGACGAATTAAAGGAGGCTCGGGCGTCGGCCCGATGATTTCGCTGCAATTTCACCGTCATACTCGTCGCCGTCGTGTCGTCGCCGTCGCCGCGCGCGCACGATACACTGCTCGATGAAATTGCAAATTGTAATTTCGTTACCGTTCCCGTCGAGGCTCTCCCTCTCCCCGCCGCTTTCTTTGATCATCCGACGCGTATCCAACGCGGGTAAAACGAGATTACCGTTTCACAATGTTCCCCGGTGCTCGGCGACGAGAAAGAGAGCCCTGCGCGATCCGGGAGAGATCGGACGGCAGAGAGAGAGAGAGAGAGAGAGAGAGAGAGCCAGAGAGAGCCAGAGAGAGAGAGAAAGAGAGAGAGAGATGTAGAAAGAAAAGGATAGCTTTCCGAGTGCTCTCCTCGGAGGAAATTTCAGCCGGAGTGTCCGAGAAACCTTTCCGGTTAACAACAGGATCCGTTTTAACGCCTCGCGGAGACCCGACGCCGTGGAAATCCAGGCTGACGGGAGTGACGCGGGGGATAAAAGCGACGCGGAAAATACCGGGAAAAGTCTGTCTCGATAAACGAACGAGGGCCGGCGGCCGCCAGCGGGCGAGTGGAGCTCTCTCTCTCTCTCTCTCTCTCTGCGTTGTAAAAGGAGAACCGTAGACGGCGGACGACTTTTCCGCGCGGCATTATCCCTCTCGTCGGCGCCGTTCGGTTCCAGCACGGGATAATTAGCCGGCGTTTTTCACCGAACGGTGGCGAAAGGTCAACAGCGGGGAAATCAAGCGGAATTTCTGGTGCGCCGTCGAGCGCGATCAGACGATTAGATCGCGCCTGCGACACAAAAGCGGCCGGAGTACGGCGTGGCTTAGACGTCTTCGCCTTCTACTTCTTCTTCTGCCTCTTCTTCGTCGCCTTCTCGTGTCCTCTCGCCGCGAACGAGAGAAAGAGAGAGAGAGAGAGGCCGCGACGGTTCAGAATCGAGACGGGTCGAGTCGAGTCGGGTCGAGTATCGATTAGGTTGGTGTAGATAGAGCGAGCCGAAGTCACCGAGATACCAAGAGAAAGAGGCGATGGAAGGTGGCGGCGTCGACGGCGTCGGCGGCGGCTGCGACGCCGAGGATCGATCGTCGCCTCTTGCCCCCAGCCGAAACAAATAAAACCGTAACGAACGGGGTCTCGTGACCGGTTTACGCCGGGACCCTTTTTCGCGTTCGCGCCGCGCCGCGCCGATCGAGCTACGCCCGGCCGAGCACGCTCGAAAACTGTGTGTCCCACCACCCCCTCCCCCTCTCGCTCTCGATCGATGCCGGATCGACCGGGCGAAAGGGCAGATTTTGATTTGCGATTCGGAGGGGACGACGCCGACCCCTGCGGCCGTCCGTTTCAGCACAATGAAAATGGATGACGGGGTCGCGACGGCGACCGGGGGCCAGGGGTCACGGTGATTTTCCTGCGGGGAACGATGGGAAAAACTTTTATCTTATGCTAGCGAGCGAGCGCGCTTTATTTTCCTTCCGATCGAACCCCGTCTCTTTGATCTTTATTGCAAACGCTCCGCCGTTGATAAGCCATTGTTATTAAAAAACCCGGGGAACCGCTCCGCCGACCTGGCGAACGATAAATTGCCGGGTCGCCGAGATAAACCCTTTTCTCTCAGGGATCCGCAAAAGCGTTTTTGACAACGCCCGCCGTTATCCGTATCTACGGCGGTCGCCGCGCCGTGCCGTTCCTGTCCCCGATTTGTTTCGTCGGACACGGTGTACGTGTGTCCGAGGGGCTTTGCCGTCGCCCCGGCGACGACTTTTCCCTACTCTCTTTTTTTTTCCTCTCCTCTCCTGGATTTCGAAAACGGTCCGCGCGCGCGAGCCAGCCAGCCAGCCAGCCAGCTCGATGAAAAACGCAATTGCTGCGGACAGAAGGCTCGCCACCCTCTCGCGCCCGGAATCGCCAATAATTTGACGGCCCGGTTGATTACGGAGTGCACTTCATATCCGCGGAAAGTCAAGCGCACGCTGAACACCCGAGGATAATGACGAACGGGAGGACGTGTCATCGATCAACTCTCCTTCTCTCGCTCTCTGTGCACGGTCGCGCGCGGCCTACGCTTAGGGGGTAGTGCAGCCAGTTACTGCGGGCTAGCCAATAATAACTCTGCCTTTTGGTACATTTTCGAGCGTAATTTGCACTATATTTGTCGTATGAGACGTGACCAATTTTGCCACTTCGAGTTAATCCATTCGTTCGAATTGTATTTGTTGAAGAAGGAGATTCACGAAGCACTGCAAAAATTATTTAAATCTATATTAAATCGACACTGAAGTTGCGAAATTTTCTGTGAAGATTATGAAAGAGCTATAGAAAATATTATGAAATGTTCAAGAGTATGTTATTTAGAATTTTGGTAATAAAATAATCGTACATATATCCTCACGTTTATAAATGAAATAATCAATTGATTGCACTTTTATTTTAATTGAATTTCTCCTTCATTCCGAAGCGAATTTTCGAAGGGATCATTTGACCCCGCTCGGTGCGTTTAATATTAAATTGCTAAAGTTATATGGGCAGCGAGAACTCGCGACGACTAATCGGCTCGTCTACACCATAGGCGACGCGCGAACGTTCCAGAAGGGGCGTACACCCTCGACGGACATCGGGACAACGATACCTCGCCGGCAATATCTCGGCGATTTCGAAGTTTAATTTCGAGAACCAATAAAACCCGGAGACCGGGGGAACAATAAGCGGAGGAAGAGCCGCTTTAAAGCCCTTAAACGATTCTAAGGGCGGGGGACGCCGTTGCCACTATGGAATCCACTTCCGGCGAGCTTATAAACCATTCCGCGATCGCCCTTTTTATCGTCGGCTGCTCGCGGCCGTTTCTTTTAATCGTGCACGCTGAAACATCTCAAAAAAACACTCCTCCATATAAAACGAGTGCTGTCGTGGCAACAGAGTTTTACGCGTGCAATGATTCATGGTGACCCGGCTACCACCGAGAGCAACAGAGACGGCCACGCCTTTCTGCGGCCACGGCGCTCGAAACAAAGGATAAGACATAATTCATGAGACGTGAAATTTACATCGACGTAATTGTTTACGTCCCGCTGTAATAACCGTTCGCGAAGCTTCGTTTTACAGTTGCTGGTATTGTAAAAAGAAAAATTTATAAGAGACCGTTTAGATAATTTCATAAATCATATGTTACAATAAAAATCGTAGAAAGTTCGCCAGCGTTGACAAGTAATAATAGTAAATAAGAATTACGAAATATATTAATTGTAAAGCGCAATCACCCCGTGGAGCAGTGCACTGGCCTCGGAGAAAACGAAGAGCGCGTAAGCCACGCCTACTCGGAGCACTCGCACCGCTCCGGGGCGAGGAGGCGTGCCTAGCAAAAGGAAACAGCTCGTACACGCCGGCGATGATCGCCACTGCGGTTCCCGGACGCCTCCGGGCGTCGGGAAGCGGACTAACTAGCAAGAAATTAGATATCGAGTGGCGTCGATCGATCCGCTTCTTCTTTTTCTTCTTCTTCAGGAGCAACAGCTACCGCAAGTTCCTCGCGACGCATTGTTCCATTGTTTTCTCTTCCGATTGAAAAAGGGGTTCTTTTTTCCTCTCTCTCTCTCTCCAAGGACCGTCGCATCCTTGCCGACGATATTGTGCGGTTTTATCGGGAGACGGTAGACAGGAATGGGACGGTAGAGAGCATGATCGATCATCGAGGAGGAACGGTTCCGATGCCGGAGCTTACACGGTCGAGCGACCGTACGTTTTACGGTGAGGTTGGCAGATCGGCTTGGCGAATGCAGGTTATTCAGTCGTGGCGCGATCGATGCGATTTCGCGCGGCGGTCCTATCTCCGTTTCGATTATTTCCGAGGGGCGGCGAGGTAAGTCGGGGCCGTCGACCTCCTCCCTCGGCAGTCCTCCCGATAATCCGATAAACGGTCAGGAGTAGCCGGTTCGCGTAATTGCTCGATCAATTTTCTCGCGGCGAGCGTTGTGTGTGCTCGTCCTCGCCAAAGGCCCGACACGGTACGGTCCCGGTGCCCGATTCGACCCGGTTCCTCGTGTAACCGCGTTACACGCCCCGAGGAAATCGAGAAACGTTGCGCTCTCGGATTTAGCCGGGCGCCGCTCCCTAGCTCTCTCTCTGTGTCTCCCTACCATAACTCTCTGTCTCTCTCTAGCCCTCTATAACTCTCTGTCGCTCTGTAACTCTCTGTCTCTCTCTCTCTAGCTCTCTACAACTCTCTGTCTCTCCTCTCTCTCTCTCTCCTCTCTCTCTGTCTCTCTCTCTCCTCTCTCTCTCTGTCTCTCTCTCTAGCTCTCTACAACTCTCTGTCTCTCTCTCTAGCTCTCTACAACTCTCTGTCACTCTCTCCTCTCTCTCTCTCTCTCTCTCTCTCTCTCTCTCTCTCTCTCGCTCTCTAGCTCTATCTGTCTCTCTCTCACTCCTGACGTAGCCGGTTACGGGGGCGTCCCGACGCCAGTTTCCGTCGGCCAATTTGAATACAGATCGACACGCGGCGACGTTATTAAGTCGATGCAGGAATTCTCGGCGTTCCGACGACCGGCACCGGCACCGGAAGCGATCGAACCGTGCCTCGCCCGGCGAACAATGCCGGAGAGGCCACGGGTAAGAGGATTCCGGCGGGTGAATCGCGAGCGGAATTGCAAAGAGACCCCCGGAGAAAGCCGCCGTTACCGCCGCGATTGATGCACGCTCGTCGGTCACCCTGTAACAAAAACTTGCACATGCACCGCGAGGCCTCTGCTGCCCCTGCCCCCCACCCTCCCCCCGCCACGGCACCGAAACCCGAGCAACGATTTATTCTCCGTTCGAACGTTAATCACCGGAGGGCACCAGGCATTTTCATTACCGCCCGCGATACTACCTACCCGCCCCGTACATAAGTAGAATGAGAAACAGGGTAAACGATATTAACCCTTCCCACTCGAGCGGCGACTGTTAGACGCCGCTGGAAAGCGTGTTGCGTCCACGGTATGATGCAACGTTTACGGGGATGAATTTGTTTGTATTTGAGCTTGCGTTGGAAGGGTTAGGTCGTGAATTAGTTGCATGAAAAATGTAGGACGTGGGAGATAATTTCTAGGAGAATTATTGAAATATGTCCTTCCATCCCTTTGGTCGATATAAATAATATATAGATATAATTAAAATGTACATATAAAATATCTATATAAAAATTATATAAAATTATATAGAATTATATAAAATTATATAAATAGAAGTTAATAAAATATAGATAGAATGAATACGACTAGAATTAATGTAGATATAATAAACATAATTCAAAAATCGATTGAAAAATGTCCAAATGCAAAAATGTCTTCGGTAGAAACGGTGTCAGCGTTCGTCGATTTGCGGAAGGAACGCGACCCCGAGAAATTTCATTTCGATTTACACCCGGACCGAATGAAACCGGCCGGCTGGCGCCGGTACGCGGAGGCGTCGAAGTCAAAATCTCGCCGCGTGTGTAATAAATGTATACGAGAGAGGTAGGGCCGTCCTCGGCCGCGGTTCGCCAGCGGAAAATGCGACGCGTGACCCCGGCACGAGCCCGAAACCACGGCGATGTTATTTATTTCCGCGGGGGTGACAGGTCGCGTGCGTAAGTCTCCGCGAAAGAGACCGCCGCGCAATTTTTCGTTATTCTGGTTTACGAGGTCGCGGCCACGTCCGCGGAATGCGTGGCCCCGCGCTCTCTCCCTCTCTCTCTCTCTCTCTCTCTCTCTAGCCGCGCGTTTATTCGCGCCGGCGAGCGCCGACGGGCGCGGACCGCGCGCGCGGGCGACAAGGGTCGCCCGGGTTTACGAGCGGATCCATAGTCGGCAACGGCCGGCTATTCGGGTTAACTGCAGTCTGAACGCGATTTATTCTCATCGCGATGCACGCCCAATCGTCGGGGTCCGTGCGCGGCCGCCGATTCGTGGTCGAATCTTTCCACTGTCGGCTCGAACAGACGGATTAATTATTTGATAACAGCCCTCGGACTCGGTGGAAGACCGATGGAGGGAACACCCGGTGTGACCGATAAGGTGCCGCCGGTCGATTATTGCGGGATGAATAATTGCTGTGACTGCGGTTTTCTCGGGCGTAATTAACTTGATATTTATCGAGCAACCAGCGTGCCGAATTGTTTAATTCTCTTACCTCGTTTATTTTTGGAATGCAAGAGAATCAGTATTTTATTCGATCTATTTTTTAATAAAAGAGTCGTCGAAGATATTCGATCGACGTAAATGGGTCACCCTACACCTGGATTTGTAGAACAACTGCTTGATAAATGTCAAAACTGCGCGCGATATAGAAAAGGAACGATTATACACGCAAAGTCGAAAAAAGAAACCGAGTTCCACGATAAAGTCTAAAAATGGCAATGTCGCCGATCACCTGGTTTCGATCTGCAAAAGGAGCGGAATAAATCACGGCGGCGAACGCCGAAGTTGGGAGCCGCTGGTCGCCGAAGGCGGCGTACCTAAGCGGAGGGAACTAAGCATCGCGCGGAGAAAGAATTTCATCCTCCCGGCTCGCATAACGTGAACGTAAACACATATTACGCTTATCTCGGTCGGAGTTAGATAATACAGCGTCGTTCCGGCGGCGCTGATTCCCGGCGTAATGACACGGCGAGCGTGTGCTCGCCCGTTTAATCGCCTTCGCTTTGTCCGTTCCTTTTTCTATTTCGTAGTAATCGCTGACTGCATAATAAAGACGCACGATTATCATTACCGGCGCCCGGTGGAGTATCCTAACACGGCCGCGGGACGTTCTAATACAGAGCGGCGTCGGCGTCGGCGGTGGCGGGTCGCGAGCACGGTCTCTGTTTTTTCGCTGAACGTAATTAGTTGCCGGCAAAGTGAGCCACCATCTGGGCAACCGGAAGCCAGACAGGGTAGAGAGAACGAATCTAACGAAGCTGGCATAGAGGCGCGCGCGCGCGCGCGGTCGGGGCAAATAAAAAGCCGGGAATCCCGGCAGCCGGGCAAGAAGGAAGGCGGAAGATACTCGGTCGACGGTAACTCCACTAATTGCTCCCAAAATTGCGTCTAATTGTCGGGCAGACGCTTCATCAGCATTACCGGGAAAAGCTCCGGGAGCAGGTGGCCGGGTGCGGGCGGGCAGGCGGACGGGCCGGCAGCGCGCCGCCCTTCGCAGCCCTGCACCCTTGTCGCCGGTCTGTTTCATCCGTGGAGAAAGGGACGGCGGCAACGGGGGGGGGGGGGGGGGGGCGACGCGCGGCCGGGTAACGGAGGGACACGACCGATCCGGATGAAGATGCTGACAGCGGGGCCAGCCTCTCGGTTTACTACGCCGCTGCGAGAGCCGGAGGATCTTCTGCTGTTTCAGCGGATCGTGCCTCGGCGTCGCTCCTCGACGTCTCCGTCGCGTTGCAACAAGCCTCCCCCTCCTACGATTTCCCATCGATCTCCCCGCCTCGGAGATCGTAAGTCACCCCATCTAGCAGCCTCGTACCCTCCCGGACACGACCCGACGTCTGGCTTATCGCCTCTTCGCTGTCCCACGGAACACGGTGCCCGCCACTTTCCTGTCCCGCCCACGACCTCTCGGGTCGCGAAACAAAGAACCGCTCCGTCTCCCCGGCTCGCATTGTCGTACCCCGGGTCCTGTCCGATCTCCGTAATCGGACGACCGGGCACCTACGAAACCGGGGATATTCCCCGGACTCGGCTCGCAGTCGTTGTCCGACGATAATTATTACGCCCCCGGGGATTTTATGCGTTCGCGACGGGAACGATTCGGCGCAGCCGTCGCGGTACCCTTTTTCCACGCGGCCACGGTTCGGAAAGACCGCGAGGCCGCCGCCGCGTATCTCGTTGCGGTTTTTTTCTTTACCGGCGAAACTGCTGATAGGGTGGACCGGTTGTGGCCGCTGCAACGTTTCTGGCTACACGCGCCGGTGTCCGTAATTTCTTTTTTTTATTCCGACCTCGCTGCAGTTCCTGGCGATCGACGGAAGTTTGAGCTAGTGGATGCACGGTTTCTCGCGGATACACACAGATTTAGTAAGAGAAGCGAACTTTCTGGACCGCGAGATATAGTTTGAGAAGATACTGTGGAATTGTGTGTTCTTGCAGTTCCAGTGTTCTAGTGTTAGCTAAACGTAGAAAATACAGCAGAGCCTTCTTTGTGGTTTATTTCTACAATATCCTGATACCAACGCGTTTTATTATTCATAAATTTCGTTCGAATTCTCTAAAGAATGAAACGATTAAACAATAGAACCGTTGGACAGCGGAGCATTCTACAAACGAATATTCGGACAAGGGACGAAGTAATTACAGGAAGAAAAAGAAAGGAATTAGCGGCGGGACGGAACGCGATGCAAATGAAGCTGATAGCAAAAAGGGTGAAACAGGTGAAAAAGCAGAAGGCACGGAAAATAGGAAAGTGGAGGCGAGTAGCAGGGGAATTGAACGAGAAGGAGAACGCGAGGAGACAAGAGAAACACGAAAGAACGACGCAGAAGTACAAAAAGAAGTGAGCGAAGTAAAACTACTTTTACGTTATCATTATAGATTGTTACAAGTTGTATCGCCAAGATTTACGAATACAGAGTAAAATATAGGAATTGCGCTTTCCTTTCACGAGACAAGATCTCCAGAATATTTTCGTCGAAATTCATACATACAAATCCTCGACAAGCGGCGCCATCCACCGTGGCAAGACATTTCTGTTTCAGCTTGCGTTCCGGTCGCTCGGTTCGGGACGGAAATTTGCATGAAACTTGACAACGGGGTTAACAAGCCTAACCCTAACCCGTAGCGAGGGGTCGGCGGCAAGCAGTTTCCGAAGGTCGCTGCGGCTTTTTAAGCGTCGGCTGATCGAATATTCGCGGCCTGCTGAATTATAACAGGGTCTCCGGCAGAAATCAACACCGTGGGGAAGGAGGGGAGAGAGGTAAGCCGGACTGTGTTACTCGTAAGCGGCGGAGTAATGCAAATCTTTGCAACCGGAGGAACTCGGGGACAGCCGAGCTCTATCTCTCTCTCTGCTTGTATAATTCAGTGACATCGAGCCGAAGAAAGGGAGCGAGAGAAACAGATACAGGGAGAGAGATAGAGAGAGAGAGAGAGAGAGAGAGAGAGATAAACGGAGTCTGCACCGTGAAAACCAGTTGAAAGACCGGCGAAGCCGCGCGCATCCGACTTCTATTATTTTTCCCCGGCTTTCGAAAAGTAAACCGATTAGCGGAAGCGGCCTCGCCGGCTCCTTCCGGCCGGGAAAATCAATATCGGCTCCGCAATTTATTCGCAACAGATGCGGCGGAACAACGCGGAAGAAGTAAAACGTTTCAACGGAAACTGTTCGACGGACCAGGAAAAGCAACGTACGCCCCGGATGTTTCGGGAACGTGTGGCCCCGAAGTTCGCGACACGGTCCGAGAACGGAACTTCCGCGAGAGAGTGATAAAGAGAGATAGAGTAAGAGAGAGAGAGAGAGATAGAGAGAAAGGGTGGAGGAGAGACGATCGACGTCTTTCCTGTTGGAGCGTTGTTTTTTCTTCCTTATTGCCGAGAGCGGCTTCGCTCCCGTTTTAAAACTACTGTTCGAAAGGCTGGTCCCGCGCCGGCTACGTGCGTCCCGATTTAGAACATCAAAGACACCGTAGCGCCCCGTCCGCCGCAATTCCTGGTCGCGTTCGCCGCTGCAAAAATGACGGTGCAATCCGCTCGGAAAACACCTTCGCTCCGAGCGCGCGCGCGCGCGCGCGAAACCGTCCCTCTTTTTCTGCCGCAATCTCGCGTCGTCGTCGTCGGGCCTCGCGTCGAGAAGTGCGCGAACGGGGCAACCGACGAGACGAGACGAGCAACCCCGACGCGGCAGACCCGTCTAACGAGACCTCGTTGAGGCTTGATTTAATTTCCAAGCGGCGGGAGGCTTTCGGTGAAAAGCTCGCAATCACCGTGGTAATATCCAGACGACTCTCCGGTGTGCCCCGGCGGCGCCGCGCCGGTACGCCGCGCCGGTACGCCGCGATGATGGACGTGACTTCGCGAGAACCGAAAAACGCCGCGGCAGCCGGATCCCGACGCCGCGGCCGAATAAAGTATCCGGCCATTGTGCCCCGGGGCCGTGGCCTCTACGTAGCCCGGGCTCTCGTATCGCGATCGCGCCGCGATAATGTAAGGAAATACGAGCTCGTTCGCAACAAAAGTTCCCATTCTTATCGCGCCGCCGAACGCCATTACCGTTTCCGCGGGCGCGCGCGCGCCCGGGAATAGGGAATAGGATGCGGGCCCGAACTGTTTTCGGAGACGCGCGCGCCTCCCATTACTCGCGGAAATTCTTGGCAAAGTAATTTAATGTCGGCGCGGCTCCGTTCCCCGGGCGCAATCTTAATCAATTCCGCAGCCGAGCCGACACATTCTAACAGCCAGACCGAAGTGGAGCGCAAGGAATGCGCCACTCGTCCGACTCTCTCTCTCTCTCTCTCTCACTCTCTCTGCATCTCCTCCCAGCATCAGCCGCATCGGCTGACGAACGTACGCTCGCGATATGGCCTCGCGTCTCGCGTCGACGACACACCGTCTCATTTCCGACGTATAGAAATTCGCGACGAGAGCCGAACCCCTTTGTACTCTCCGTCTTTCTCTCTCTCTCTCTCTCTCTCACACACACACACACACCCTCTCTCTTTGTCCTCGAGCGGGGAAACCTTGACACGATTGATACCAGGTCCGTTTTGATCCCGTCCCCCAGAAAGCCTCGGTGATTGGCGGCTGAATAGCCCGGTCAGTTTACGCTAGATCCCTGGAAATATCGTTGCCGCTCGGCGGAACGTTCTAATTTGATTTATTTGATTTAATCGATTTATCTCTTGATGCTACATTTACGTGGAAATGATGGATCGCTATTTTTTTAATTTACGACTGCTCTCATTGAACATTAATTGTCAAAACAGTGTTAACACATACGAGCGGGACCATTCTATTATTTTAGAGCGAATAAGAGAATTTTTAACTAACTGCACAAAAATTTTACTGTTTCTCTTTTTTCTGTTTCAGAGCACACACGATTTCTCGTTCCAAAAACTGCTCGAATGCTCGACAAAGGAAACGAGGAGACTTGGAAGGCCAGCCAATAATTTCGGCGATACGGCTGGGAAATTCGAAGCCCGACAGACGATTCATCGTGGATGCGTGCTGGTGCCGAGTGCTCGGAGTTTGCCGAGTAAAAATGGCCACTCATTTGGTAGATTCAGTTTCGAAGCTCTATCACGGTTCTAGCTCGGCGGGCCGAGCGAGAGAGCCGAGCGAGAGAGCCGTGAGAGAGAGGAGGGGGGGGGTTAAAACTGGCTGCGAGAGTCTAATGCATTCGGTTGTCCGAGGCATCCGAAACTCGTGTCCCGGTTTCCACTGCAACATCGGCAAGTTTGACCGTGTAACACCTCCGCCGCTGCCCGTTCCGGGTCTGCTCGAAGCGGAAGACAATGACGGATACCCCCGTGGTTGTCCGGTTGTCTATAAACTCCGGCCGCTTGTCTTCGCGGCGATCTCGTTACGGGCGCCGGGCACATCGCGGTGCCCCGTTGTTCGGATTTAGCCGCGCCTTATCACAAGCCGCGATAAAACACACCCTCGCCCTTTTGCATCCGGCCATTACTTTAATTTCGCCCGGCTGGCCGAGATACTCCGGGAGCTTTGGCCCGCGCTTTTCTTCGCGCTCGCGCCCCGTTTCGCGCTCGACCGTTTTCCCTTGATTGTTTCCCTTTCTTTCGGCGCTCTTCATATTTCATTGTTCCCTCTGCCGAGATTTCCGCGCGTTTACGTCTAATCCGTTCGGGCATCGTAACGCGGCCAGAGAACGAAGCCGTCGTTCTTTGCTCGTTACACGCGACGCGATAAACTCGACGCTGTTACGATTGTTATTATTATTATTACTATTATTATTATTATTCCGTTGCACCGGCGACACGGTGAAAAGGGGACGTCGGAATCGCGGAACGAGAGTGTGTGCCGTATGGAAAGGTCGGCCGAGCCACGGCACCGCGCGCGCGGCGCCGCTTTGTTCAGCGGAACGCCGCGTTTCTGCGGGCGACACACATTTCTGCATTCGCGGCCGCCCGGCACCGATGTAATATAAAAGATTAATGCAATACGTAGCCGCGCGATGCACGCGGATACATGGAAGCCCGAGCGAAGGCAGCGGGCCTTAACGAGGTCTTGTCGCCGTGCTCCGATTTAATTTTCAGGACGCGGAGGCATTCGACTGATAATACGCGAGAGAGCCCGACCGCGAGCTAGACGACTGCTGACTCTTTCGCTCGTACCCCGCGAAAATGGAACGTTGCGTCTTCTTAACTCCTTGCCATACTTTGACGAGTCTGACTCGTGATGAAAGTTTTGTGCCAAACATGAATATCACGAGTCTGACTCGTTATCGATATTTTTGTGCCAAACCATAAATATCACGAGTCTGCCTCGTGATCCTAATCTCGGGTCAGCTCAGGTCCATTCTTGGTTCTCTTGAATGGGATTATATGAGCCGTTCAGTGCACACATCGACTAACTCCATCAAAACAAAAAGTCGAGAAGCGCGATGAAATGATGTACATTGATTTTTAAAATTCCTGTTATAACATAGATTCACATATATAATGTAGAATGAATAAATACAGATATAGCTTTCATTTAACGTATAATTTAATGTATAAAATTAACAAGAAAGAATAGCCAAAAAAAAAAAAAAAAAATTTTGCCGTTTAATGGTGTTAATCTTTATTATTCAGGAAAGTTATTATAAATATAAAAAGTTATGACTATACCAAGTGCTTTGACACTTAAATTTAAGATTTTTCAAAAAGTGGAGTTAATCGATGTGTGCACTGGGCGGCTCATATGTCCCCGTATAAGACTAATAACGACTATGTAACTCAGTCGTAAGGTATTGTGTTTTAAATTGTACCACTCGAGCTCCACCGCTCGGCACCTCCCGCAACCGTTCCGACGGCCAAGTTTGGCGCGGCTTTTTCAGAGATTCGCGGTAGTGCAAGGGGTTATATAATTATGCAGCGCGGCGGGTTTCGCCGCGGCGAGACGGCGGCGTTTCTTTTCCGAACAACCGAAAACAGCCCCGGGAAATCCGATACCGCGGGCCGCCGAGGACGTCGGCGAATTCCGTGGCTCCTGGTCCGGTCCACGGCGCCGGTTAACATTAATCGATTAATTAATATAATTAGCGGCGCGTTATTATCGGGCCGCCCGCGCCTCTGTGTATGCAGATGCGCAACGCGCGTGAATTATCAAGCCGTTCGTTACACCAACACCGGGACGGCTTATTACATAATTGATCTCATCAAATTATTGCTCATTAGTGGGCCATTCAGCGTCCCGTAATGACCATTCCGATGCCGCCAGGCCGCGTCTTCGGCAAAGACCGATAAACCGATCTCTGGCGAGACGTTTCCGTTTCGCAATTGCTCAGAGATGCTGGAATAGTCTCGATCATAGTTCAAACGAAACCTACCGTGCCGGTCTAAATAAAACATACTTTACTTTCCAATTTTACAATTCTTACTTGTTTGAATTTGTGCGGAATTTCTTGAGAAACCTTCGAATAAGTTCCTTCGTTCGAGTTTTTATTTAAGCCTCTTGCCATTTTTATTGCAGTGCGAACTAGAATCGAGTTTATTCGATCATCTCTTGAAATAGAATCTTCGTGGATCCAATTTCGTGAAGATAGAAAATGAACGACCGATCGCATTTGGATCGTTCGCTATTTTTAGTACGGTGTACAGAATTTTCGTTCTCGTGAAGCTATTTCTTTATGGGAATTCAATTATTTTTGTTGCAAAGCTTGGACATTTCGTTGTCCGAATTGTGAACATTAACTATACTAGAACGTGAACTGTACTGTACTAGTCGTATGTATTTCGAAACAGAAAGATCGTCTCGAATTCTTCCGAATATTCGACAATTTTTAATTTGCCAATTTGCCACGATAATTCTTCTCGAAACTCCGTAAAATCCGCAATCTAATTATATTTGTAAAACCGGGAAATTTTTTGCAACAGACGCCAACAAACGCGACGCAGCAAATCCGACGATCGATCCGACTCGAGGGGTCGATCGCATCCCTCAGGGCGCCGAAGCTGTCGTTCCGAATTCGCGAGATCAAGAGCCAGGACCGCTGCTGCGACGCCATTTGCAGCAGAACGTCGCTCTTGGGGGCACTTTCGTGCGGTCCCATGGGCGAGGCTAGTGGCCCGTGGCTGGCAGGAGCAATCACAGATCCTCGAAGATGTTTCCCGTAACGAAGTGGACGGTTGCGGTTGCGGTTTATTCATAAGAGGGGCTCGTTACTCTCCTCGGCCGCATCTAAATGCGCCGGCCGGCGTTTCGCCTTTGCATTCAAAGCGGGGGACACGCTAAGTCGGAAGCGTGTTTACATGTGCCCCGGGCCGGGTCCGGGCCGGGTCGGGCCGGGCGCGTCGCCCGGCTAAGTGGACCACGCGAGTGACCAGTCCTAACGAGGCCTCGTTGCGGCTTGATCCAATTCCCGACGTTCGCCGGCATTCGGTGAAAAGCTAAAGCTAACGGGCCAAAGAGCGATCTCCGCTCCGAGAGATCAACGAGAGTGCAAGAGCAAGAGAAAGAGACAGAGAGAGAGCAAGAGAAGGAGAGAGAGAGAGAGAGAGAAAAGGAGAGACAGAGAATTGTACGAAGGACTAAACTATATGGAGGACTATAGAGATATAAAATAACCTAGATTCTAGAAGACTGTGGAGACCACTATAAAATAACCTAAACTCTACAGAAGACTCTAAAGATGACTATACAGGATGTTTCAAGAATCACTCGCAATGAGGGGAATAAAAAGTTCCTGAGATCATTTTGAGTAACTTATGTCTTTACAAAAATTTTCTCTGAAGTGTCCTTACCGCGTTATCAACGAAAAACCTTGACCAATGAGAGACAAGCTCGGCTAGTGCGAGGCAACCGAGCTCGCCTCCCATTGATCACTGATTTTCGCTAATAACTCGTAAACGAAGCCGCGGATTGAATTCGTGCTCAGGAAAAAGTTACTTGAAATGACGTCAAGGACCTAGCATTTTCATTTGAAAGTGAATTTTGAGACACCCTGTATTTATGAGTATAGAGAGTGCTCTACAGAGAACTGTAAAGAGAACTGTACAGGGGACAATTGAAATGATTGCAGAGAGCAGTTGAGAGGGAGAGAAAGCAATAGGGAGGACTAGACTATAGAGGGGACTATAAAGAGCACTATGAAATAACCTAGATTATACAAGGGACTATTGAGAGCTAACATAATTATATAAATACATATATACATATAGAAATATACATATAGAGATCCGTATAGAGAATTACATGTATAGAGAACTATAAACGGAATTATAGTGAACTGTATGGAAGACAGTAGAGACGACTACAGAGACGAGACTATAGCAGAGGACTGGGAAGGGTTGCGTCCCGAGCCGAGCCGGAAGAGAGGCCTCGACCGCGGCCGGATCAGCGCAATTTAAGAGCCGCAGTCTACGCTCGTGCACAAACTTAATCCGTCCGATGCACGGAATGCGGAATGACGAGCCCGAGACTGTCCTCCCTTCTTTTGCTGTATACTGTGTATATCCATCTCGAGAAATGGAGTTTCTTCGTGGCACGGCGCAGCTCCCAGCCGGAATACCGAGACCGGATTTCGCAGCCGGATATTTGTCTTTCCGGCCTGAATGCTGAACACTGCGTCGAATGAAGTATTCATAACGAGGCTCTATACAGGGTGTCCCGCAATTCCACCGCGCCGGTCGACCGAAATGGGAAACGGGTTTTCAGATTCCTCGGGCTCGCCGTCGCTCTACGAGGGCTGGACAGACTTTGTAAAATTTTATTCGGGGTTGCGGCGACCGGCGAAATATAGCTTCATCCTTCTACTTTAATTCGAGGCGAAAAAGACGGGACTGCGATTTATTTTCACGAAGTTATAACATTTTAAAGCGAACCATTTTTGGCAGCAGAGCGCAGCTTGGGTTACTTTGAAGTGCTGCAACTTTGCGAAGAAAAATCGCAGCGGCGTTTCTTTTTTTTTTAATTAAAGGGGAAGAATTGGACTTCGTTTTACCGAGAACGGCATCTCGGGAAAAAATTTTCCGAAGTCTGTGCATTTTTTTGAATTTGACTATTATCGATATGGGAAATATGCCATAAAATAATTTCGATGGAAAACCTTATGGATTAGTTTCGTGAAGCACCTAACAGTCTACGTCAGAAGTGAATCCTTGAGATGACAGGAGCGGGAACGAAGTCGTCTTCACGTCGTGCTCAGGCACCACGAAACGTGGAAACGCGGCGTACCTCGCCGTCTGGAATTTTCGAATATCCTTGCCGGCGGATGGGCAGGTCGGACTATTATATTCTCTCGATGGGAAGTGGCACCTCCGCCCACCTGGCGAGAAAGTTAATTGGCCGGAGTTTGAAGACATCGACTGCTCGAGGCCCCGTCGATCCGCGGCATCGTTCCGCCGGGAAGAACTATTAATTCGACGAGGAGTCGGCCACCACCACCGGTGGCGGTCAAGTTTAAATTGAGCCCCGGTTCCCCGAGTTCCGAAGAATCGATCCCCGGAAAATTTGTTTCCAAGTAATACGACCGCCGCGGTTTAATACGTAGGAGCCGGAATAGACGACGAGAGAGAGAGAGAGAGAGAGAGAGAGAGAGAGCCCGGGGAACGAGCTCGGAGAGGCCCCGCGGAACGGCGAGAGGCGGTTCGCCGAAAGATCGGCTCGTAGCCGCGTTACCGGGCACGGCGACGTCGTCGTCGACGTCGTCGACGTCGTCGTCACGTAGTCCCGGGATTCCCACCTCGGTGAATTATGAATCGTATGGTAACGAGAAAATAGACGGACCGCGCGAGCGAAGAGAACGGGGGAAAGACAGGCCCCCGCGGTCGTATATTGGACAGATGTCGCGTTCAATGTGCAAATCCGGGGGAACAAACGCGTCGCGGAAACTGGAACGAGAATCAAGAACGCCCGCCGACACGCTGACGCGCGCCCTTCCGATCCGTTCTACCTGCGACAGCCCCGCAATCCTGTGACGCGGCGGTAACGCTCTCCCTACGCCCGACTTTCCCGCAGATTAATGCGACCGCCGCCGCACGAAAAAGCTTCGGGTGTCGCCCGGCGACGGGAGAAAAATTCAGCGACGCCCGCCCGAAAACAATGTAAGCGTCGGAATTGTAAAATTCTGTTTCACGTGCCATCCGAAAATATTCTATGCCGACGCCGCGTCAGCCGTCTGGCGCGCCGTCTTCGACGCCGACTCCGCCGCGGTTAAATTGACCGGCTCTTCATTTCACGATAGGCAAACGTTGGAGATTTCTTCCGGGGGGAGGACGACTGAATAAATTACATTATTGGGGAAAGTTTTATAATTAAAACTTTACGAAATCTAAACGAATTCCGTCGGTTCACTATTACGATCGCAGGATTTTGTACACTTCTCGCGGGACCGAGTAACTTAAAATTGTGAAAAATGTAAGAAAACTGTTTGAAGAAACAGTTCATCTTTATATCATTTCCGTTTCTCAGACTGAAAATAAAGAAAAGGGCAGAGCGATTGGTTATCCCAAGATAACTAACTGCGCCGGCCTAGAAAATGGTCTTAACACGTCGACGACGGCTTGACCCACCAGTGGGTCATGCGTGTCAGACCCGTGGGCTGCGTACATTTGTTCATTTTGCTTGCATTTCACAAAATAGATACTACAAAATAGGTTTACGTTATTCTATCTGAACATTATAAACAGATATTCAATAGTAAAAACATAGGAATTCGATATTATAAACTTAACATAATTATTTAATTTTTGTAAATTTCGGGCGCCGACTCACAGAGAATATCGTGAATATCGGCGGCGGCGTCAACGTGTTAAACTATTATTATCTTGGTGCGGTGCGACGTGATTCATAAGACGATCATTTCGTGTTTCATTTGCAACTTCCGGGGACTGTTTCTACATAATGTATACGGAAAGAGACCAGCGCCGTAGCGTCGTCGCCGCGGGATTGGGTTTCGCCCGAGAACGGGCAAGCGGCTGAAAAGTTTCCGCGCATCGGTGTGTCCCGGCCCTCGTCTCGGATTCGCCGTGTTCCCGTTCATTGGCCGGGTCTGCGCTTGAAAACCGCGAAATTAAAGCACCCGCGGGGACTTTCGAAGCCGCAGCGACTGGTTCAATTATCGAATGGCCTGGGTCAGGTTGTGTATCGGTGCACCCCCGCGTCTTGTATCTACGGGAGGGCGGCACACGATGGACTCGGAAACGAGCCGGCGCGCCGCGGCAAGCGGCGGCGTAGCGAGTCCGTTTGAAGCCGGGGCTGATTTATTCGATTAAAAATCCAACCGGCAGCAAGTTGCCTTTCTTTTTGCCCGGGCTCTTTTTACCTTTTTGCCCGTGTCCCTCCGGTTTTCCTTCCATTTCTCCGTGACTCTCGGCCTCCCGTTTCCCCCTGTACACGTTTTCCGCAGCCGATGTTTCTGGCTTTCTCTCATTCTCCCGTTCCGCCTCCCTCTCTCTCTCTCTCTCTCTCTCTCTCTCTCTCTCTCTTTCTCTTTCTCTCTGGTTTACTCGCTCGCCTCCCGCGCCTCGACACGACTCCATGTGCACATACAACCATGTACGTAACCGGGGTACGCGCACATGCACGGGCACGTGTGGCATGCATACGATCGTGCGCTAGATTCGAGGCTTCCGCGTTTCCAAGATTGCGGGGCCTCTGTTTATACACGCGGCACACGCCAGCGAAACGATCCGAATATTCGCGTCCGATGCGCGCCGGAAGCGCGACGCAAAACGACGTAAAAAAAAGGAGGGGGGATGGAGAGAGCAGGATTTAAAGAGCCCGTCGGCCATCGGCAGGCGCCAAACTCGCCGACGGCCGCGCGTCGAAGCGTCGCGACGCCCTCCTTCTCTTTCGCGCCGATAGCTTCGATCGCGCCCCGTTGTCGCGCGCCGTTTTAACCCTCTCAGTACCGGCCAAAAGAGTTTGTATCCGAGCGAAATGTTTAAGACTCGTTTGACGAAGTTTGATAAAGTTTCGGAAAGAAATTGCAAGAATTTTGAAAAGCCTGGTAAATAACAAATTCGAAAAGGGGAGAAGAAATAAGAAATTAGATTGTTGTTTAATAAAAATATTGAGAAAATCTATCTTTCCAACAATAGCCAACAACGATACATCGTTGTTCGGTGCTAAGAGGGTTAAATTGACCGCTCGACAACTGTGTTCCGACGCGAAATATGACAGATCGTAGAAAATAAGTCCGCCGATAAATAGACTGCGGATTTTATTCGTTCGTCATGGCAGAATCGAATGGTTACGATTTAAGATAGCGGAAAAATAACCCTTTGCAACCGGAGCCACTTTCGCTCGAAATTTAAGGTTATCGTTAACGTTTTATGGAACCTGGAGGACTTTGTACATATGCAATTGTATAAATTCGAAATTTTAGCAGAGAAATTTAAGCAGAGAAATTTAACCTTTTAGATACTGCGCGCCACTATAGTTATTTTTTTTTTTTTTTTAACATGTTTATTGAATAAAATTTGTACATTCTGGTAACTGGTATAATAAACATATAAAAAAACTACCACGCTGTATTGCTTATTTTCCTAATTGCTCGCTTGTATGTGAGTCTCTTAGGTATTATCTTTGGTTAGTGGAGTATTTAATAGGAACTTTTTTGACTAGTAACTAGTAAAATATAGAGCAAGTAATACTTAATACTATAGGAGGACGAGGATGGGGGAAAAAAGAACTAGATATAAAAACCCCCGTTTCGGTCTCTGGGATCAGGGGCGCGCCACTATAGTGGCTTTCGCGAATGGCTCGTGCTTTATTCAATTGTTTTATTATTTATTAAAGCAAACAATTAAAGTGAAAGTGTGTATATACAATATATTAAGAAAAGAGTATATGTTATTAGTACTATATATAGATATCCGGAAAAAATATATATTAAGAGAAAATCGTAATTTAGTTACGAAAAACTTTATTTGCGCAAAATCCTGCCGTACCTAAAAGGTTAAACCGAGAAATTTAAACCGAGTCATTATGTTTAAGAACGACGACGCCGTTTCTCGCCTTTTTCGCCTTTTTGCTGCGACCGCGATCGAGTTTATCCCGTAACTTTTATTCGGCGCCACGCAGGAGAAGTTTCCAAAACTGACTTTCTCTCGCGAAGATCGGCCGCGCGAGTTAAACGGGTTTAGGCAGATTTTATGCACACGTACGAACGCGGAATTTCGATCGGACGCCGGAGCCGATACACGTTGCATTTAAATTATACCCCTGTCGAAGCCGTGTTCCGCCTTCGATTCGAATCATTCTCGGCAGATTTTTAATCGACGTTAACAGGATCGAATCGATAGAAATACGCGGGCGGTGTTCGAACGTTACACGACTTCGCGTGATTTCTCGTGACGTGACACAAGTATGTTTCTACTTTAACCCCTTGCCGTACTTTGACGAGTGTGACGGGTGACGGAGAATTCTAGTTAGAACCTGTCGGATGTGAATGCTGCAGCGTAAATTCTGATTTCTTGTCATCGGTACTCAAAGGTTTAACTAAACTTAGATGCGCGACGAATAGAAATTATTTTCTTTTTCTTTCTAGAAATTATCAAAATTGAGAAACTTGTATTGAAATATAAAATATATAATTTTTGCGGCTCCGTAGTCGGTTAATGGTACGGCAAAGGGTTAAGATTCCTGGCGCCGTGAAATAAGCATGCCGGTCGATTACGCCGTCGGTTCGGAGCGTAGAAAAATTCCCGTTGACCCCGGGCCCGTCGCAGCGACGCCCGTTCGGAAACGGTATCGCGCTCGACCGGCGAACAGCGAGCCCGAATATCTGGGAAATCGGAACCGATCCGAACGGAAATAAATTGACCGGTCTCGCGGCGGAAGAATATCGGTGCGCGCGGCGAGGGAGGTGGGGCGCGAGATTTAAAGGCCGCGCGGCCGCTAAACGTCGCTCGGTACGCGATAAAAGCGAGAGGCCGCGCGCTTTTATTCGGCACGATCCGGGGGCTCCGGAAATGAATGGGCCAACGGGCTCTTCCCGCCGGTGAAACTTTCGACGGTCGGGATCGTTCAACAGCGAAACGAGCGTGTGTTTCCAAAAACACGACTCCGGCTGAAGTCATTAACGCGCTCGGCTACGAGCGAAGTTGCAAGCCTGAGAGAGCGAGAGAGGGAGAGAGAGAGAGAGAGAGACAGCCGGACCACGGTGTTGTGATGCCGGGGACTTTTCAACTCCGTCCATAAATCGTCGCGCGGAAATTTGCCGAGGGAAATCCGCTCGGACTCGACCGTAATTTTCGGCCGAGGCCGATCTCTCGGACGGCGTGAATCGATTTCATTTCGCCCAGATGCCACGACGAGGACGACGACGATCGTGCCGGGCTGCCTCGCTTTTTTCTTCAAAAGAATTTTTCCAGCTTCCGGAACCTCGCGGTAATCCGACCACGCTCGTTTCCGCGTCGCCGCACGGTGCAACGAAACATCTATTCTCGTGGTCATCGTCGGCTGAAATTTATGTACTACGGTCTCATGAAATCTTTAATAAGCGACCGCTGCATGAGACAGCATAGAGGAATAAGCTTCACGCGAGGTTTAATGGAAACGGTGATTTAAATGTTACGAAAATTGAGGTCTTTGAATAATATCGCGTGTCTTAACCGCTTGCACTATTACGTCTTTCAGAGCTACGTTGATCACGACTATTTCGTCTTTAATTATTTCCTTAACCCCTTAAACTATATCAACGAGTCAGACTCGTGGTGAAGATTTTATGCAAGCTCTACTAAATATGAATATTATTAATGTAGGATCAGAGTTTATTTGAATATTAAAATAAGAAAAAACGTTTAGCGTAAATACAACTTTGAAACTCTCAAACTAATTTCGCACATCCGTTCGCTTTTATCGCTATTAATCCTCTGAACTTTTCCGCGCGTGAACAAACAAAACGTCGTTCAGGACAACACTGACATTCGATCCTTAAAACCAGCGAGGTATCAATCTTTACAAAATCCCTTATCCCATATTAATTTCTTCTACGTCGCAGTAAAAATAAGTTCTACTGTCATCAAAGTATAGAAACGAAGGGAAATAAAGACAATACAGGAAACAAAAATTGTCTAATCCTATTAGGAAAATTATTAAGTACGAATAAGTGCTAATCGTCGCAGCATGAAAAGAGTGATAGTGCAAGGGGTTAATGCCATGAGATGGTTCTAGCGCCTTTCTACTTGTCTACTTCCACTCTCAGATTTCGATGACAGGTTACTCAAATTTTATTCAGATTTAATAGAAATGATCGCCAGCCATATTTATCTTTAT
>NC_135774.1:15456508-15509646 GCF_028453695.1 Augochlora pura | reverse complement strand
GGGCTGCTCCTGCTACCCTACTCGCCGACAGCCGACGATTAGCCGAGCTTTTCAATCTCGAGCCCCCGGAATTATCGAGTCTGGCTGCATTCGATGACAGAGTCGAACCTCGAACCCGTTGTCGTTCCGCGAGCGCATTAATCATCCCCCTCCCTGGTTGCCGGCGCGCGAACTTCGCGAGAACGCCGATCCCACTCGATACGAACGGATTTCCGTGCGGAGCCGGTCCGCGGGAAAACTGGAATCGACGTGGAAACGGGCGACAATGGCTCCTCTTTCGAACACCCCGCTGATCGATTCCCCGAATATTTTAGGACGCGCTATTCCGGGACGCGTCAACCCCTTGCTGGACCCTGCCATGCATAATTGGTGACCCGTGTGCTTGCAGCCGCTGCACTGTTCTTAGGTCGTGTGATCTGTTCTTAGCATATACAGTGTTTTCGTGAGAATTATTTATATTTTTACTGATTATTTAATACTGAACCTATCATGGTTAACCTTTTAGATACTGCGCGCCACTATAGTGGCTTTCGCGAATGGCTCGTGCTTCACTCAATTGTTTTATTATTTATTAAAGCAAACAATTAAAGTGAAAGTGTGTATATACAATATATTAAGAAAAGAGTATATGTTATTAGTACTATATATAGATATCCGGAAAAAATATATATTAAGAGAAAATCGTAATTTAGTTACGAAAAACTTTATTTGCGGAAAATCCTGCCGTACCTAAAAGGTTAAGGCGATCGATTTCTTGCTTCAAAATTTTGCAGACTTCACTGACGCTTTCATGGAGAATGCTTGAATTAATTCAATACATTGTCAGAGCAAATTCCTCGAGTAATCGCACTCGTGAAAAAAAACAGCTGACCGGTTAAAAAGCTCCGCCGAAATGGATCGAGGGCCAAGAGTAGCTACTAACGAGCAGACTTCTTTCGGTGTTATCTGGCTAGTTTTCGAGAGGTGTCTGGTTCATTTTAAAATCATCCCGACCTATATATGAAGTACGGAGCCATTGGCCGGTAGGGAACAAACGCGCCCGCGCGCGCTCACACACACACAAACGCACGCACACACACACGAGTTCAGAAAAAGAGAGGTTTTGTCAGCAAGCGTTCGCCGGCATTTGCTTTAATTCGATTAGACGGAGAGGGGGGGTCGAAAAAGGCGACGAGATCGAGAGCAGGTTCGGAGCCGGTGATAGCGTGGAACGGTTTCGCGCTGCTGTTGTTGTTCGGGACGCGACCGAGCGAAATAATCTCTGACACGGCGACCGAACGTTTATACGACAAGCACGGAAAAAGCATTCCGCCATTCGATACGCGGACTCGCGTTCGTCGAATCGGATATGGGTATCTAGTGGCCGGGGCGAGGAGATCGATATCGAGTAAAGCGGAAAAGCTGGAGGGAAGGAAACAGAGAGCCGGAGCGAGCAAGAAAGGGACGGGGAGAGAGATAGCGAGAGGGAGAAAGAGAGAGAAAGAGGGAGAAAGATGAAGAGAGAAAGATGAAGGAGAGAAAGAGGGGAAAGAGAGCGACAGAGACGAGGAGAGAAAGAAGGGGCGAGAGGGAGCGACAGAGGGATAGACGAAGAGGGAAAGCGGCTATTATATTTGACTTTCGGCTTTCCTGCCACGTCCAGGTATCCTCGATTTCACTTCTCGCGCTCGTTGATTCAAAGGGCTCGCGCTCAGGTACTATGCGCAACGTCTGAAACGATTCCGTTCGGTGAATCGGGCCGGAGAGGAAACGACGGTGGAAACGATTCCCTAAGTCCGCGGATAAAAACGAAGGGAAAACTGGTCCCGGCGGTGTCGTGTGTTACGACGATGCTGCTGGAAACGGGGGAACCGGAGTTTTCCCTGGTCTCCGCCCACGCACCGCGGACCAGCTGTCTCCGATGCCGGTGGCGATCGTGGATTTCGCATGCAGGAGCCGGGGGCCAGGTAAGAATAAAAAGGGACAGGACAAAGCGGGCATCGCGTAGAACACCTGCTCCTCTCCGCGTTCCAACGGATACTCGGGGCCGGGATAAGAGGGCACCACGGTTGTCTCTACAAAAGGTTTCCTACGGCACCGAATACCTTCGCCTCTACCTGCTCCGCCAACAGCAACACCGTCTCCCCCCCTCCCCGATCTATATTTCCACCGAAATGTTTCGCCTCTCTCGCCGCCGTTCCGCCGCGAATTGGCGCGGGGAAAATTTTATTCGGACGCCCGATAAGAGGCGAGAGGACTAACGAATAAAATCTGATCTCGACGCTGCTGTCGAACATAAGCTAGTCGATCGAATAAAAGTTTAGCCGGAGATAAATTTAATCGAATAAGATTTGATTCGGAGCTGTCGGATAGAGGCGGTCCCCGCTCGGACGAAAATTGATCTGGATAACGATTCGGACGAGGAAGATTTTTATTCGAAATTCTGGACGAATTCGTGAGAATAAGATTTGAGAACGGTAAAACGATGACGGATCTATAAAAGTAATAGGATATAAAGTGTATTTTCATAGTTTATGAATTGATTTCGGTGATATCACTTTCGCGAGTTGTTCGTATAATAAATTTTAAAAGCAGTTCATCCGATTAATTATTATTATTATTATTATTATTATTATTATTATTCTTTATTAACGGGCTAGTAAGACCCTTTTGTGTTACATAGAGGTTGTATATATACATAGTCCGGAATACAATTGAATGATATAAATTATAAATCATAATTATTAATCATAATTATAAATCAAATTATCTCAGAGAAATATTTTAAGCTTTGTATGAATTTATAAGAGTGACGCGAGACTTTCGTTCTGATTCTCAATGAGCGTAATATTTGGCGCAAGTACACATTGAATAAAAGAGCAGACCCTTTTAGAATTTCACCTCTTTCGAGCCAAATAAGGAAACGTGGACTCGCGCCGTCGGTGTCGAGACTCGACAACCGCGGTTTTCAGACCCGATGAAATTTCAATAATCCACCCGCGGGGTTTCGAGCGCGTCTAACCAGCCGAGGATGAACCCGTAACAGCTTTTAACCGGGGAACCGATAGCCCCGAGCTAAAATATTAGCTTGTTCGCGAAGTGTGCTCGGGTATGCTTGTCGCGACACCTTCCCCCGCCGTTGACGCTTACGAGCTCGTTACAACGGTCGATGTAGCTGGCATCAGAGACCCCGTGAAATCATTCTCCTTCGTTGCCAAGACGACCACGAGACTTGTATCGCGCGAAATCTGGAGAGCGGGCGACCCTGACCACGAACGCGCACCCCTGCCACGGTCGATCGAGCTTCCCCCGCGGCTTTTTTTTATGCATGCCCTGCCAGGTAATTTTTACGGGGTTCTTCTCCTCCGTCCGCGTCGAATACGAGATCCTTGTGAAATCGGGACCCCAGCGACGCTCCGAACAATTAGGAGGAATCAGGGTAGTTCCGCTGCGTTTATTAATTCGACTCGCTTCGTGGCCACCCTCGCCCTATTCCCATCACGACGCGCCACTCTCCCTGCTCGCATTCTTCTCCTTACGAGACAATATAATATTTATCGAAATACTGTCTCCTCGACGATATTATTTTAACTCTTGTTCAATTCTTCGATTAGAAAATATCTCGCGACTTTTTCGATTTCTTCGCGTATATAGAAATAAAATAAAACTATTATACTATTATATATTTTAGTATAATGAGAGTGTGTAGAGACAAATGTTTGTAGAATGAGACGAATGAGTATGAATGTGTATGAGTGTTATTAAAAGAAAGCGAAAAAGGATGAATATGTGTAAGAGAGATAGAGAGAGACCGGAAGAAGACGAGCGATTTTGTAAAAGAGGAGCGCATTGAATGTTGGACGATCGTAGAGGTTTGACGCTTTAAGAGATCTTGTGTAAATTTCCTGCTTTGGTGAAAGACCTGCTTTAATGTAATAGTTTATATCACAATATTATTATTTTATAAAATAAAGCTGTATCCTCGAAGTAAATATTAATTTCTAGAATCCTCAAACCATCTAAATTCATTCACATAAATGCACGAACGTGTTTAACACTGCCTGAATTACACTGGAAATTTTAAAGAAGGAAAAATCAAAGTTCTGACAACACATCCAATATATATATATATATATTATCCTATATTCTTTACATCCTTGATTTCTGACGATAACTTTTAATTTCCTTTCTCGACACTACCCCCTGATTTCTCGACAAAATACAGCGACCCTCGTGCAAGCCGTGGCACATCCCAACGCGCCAACACCGGTCCGTGCAAGATCAATCTTAATCCAGCTGGATCCAGGAGAGAGAGAGAAAGAGAGAGAGAGAGCCCCGAGGAGACACGCCACAAGCGACGATGTTTTCGGCGCTAATGGAGCCCCGTAGCTCGCTCTTCTTTCGAAGAAGCTGGGCTACACAGGATCCGCCGTTGGAAGTGGCGAGAGGCGCGAGGGGAAGCGAAGCGTCTCGAGACGGTCGACGGCAACGATTGCGTCCGGGCTGAGCGTCGCAGATAACGAAGTCCTAATTATTTCCGACGTTGTAAACTTCGACGCGACTGTTAACGGGCGAGAGGTGGGCGACGGTCTGCGGGGGGGAACAATAGAGAGGTCCACGAGGCAAGTTCAGTTTCGGAGTGAAAGTCGACGGCGATGCAAGGTGGACGGGCTAGAACGAGGGAGGGGGGAGGGGAGGGGGTTGGCGGCGGAGGCCGGGAAAGATAACAGATTGCCGTGCTCCGGCGGTGCCGGACTTTCTTAATTCCCGGCGATCCGCGATAGCGAAATAACCGACGCCTCTCCGACGGCGAGAGACACGCGCACGCAACACGCGTCCAGATGCCGGGACCGGATCTTTGTTCGAGTTTTCGTGGAAGGAGGGCCGACGGGAATTTTATTTGACACCTGATGAATGTTGCCCGTGCCGCGCGAAAAGGTAATGAGAATTCCTAGATCGTGCGCGACCCGGGTATGAAGCATCGTTTGCAACGGATAATGAAACACTGTGAGAAAGAGAGACGGGGGGGACCGACGATTTAGATGCGCTTAGAATTCGCAATATATTTATGTACACAATACTGTTTTTATATGATACGTGCTAGAAAAAGAACGTGCTAAAAATATCGTGTAGAAAGGACGTCGCAAATATAAGTAGAAAAATGGTGCTACCCTAAATATGTCTATTAACACTAAACGTACCGGCATTTTTCTATACCTAATTTTACCATAGAATTTGTGTCGGTAAAAAATAAGTTACGAAAAAACGGAAAGTGGGAAATTGAATAATCGGATGATATAAGAATTTACAAAAAGTCAAATGACCCAAAGAAATAACAATAAATGTAAGAATTAGAAAAGTAAATTTTCAAAAGGGGTCATTTGACCCCTCTTGGTACGTTTAGTGTTAAAATAAAATAAAATGAATATGAAATATTTTTTCTATAAATTCGAGACAAATAACTTTGTACCACTCTGTAAAACCGAAATTTCATATACATATATATGTGATCTCTACTCCTTTTAATGAAACAAAAATACTAAAAATAGTGATAGAATCGAATCGAATCGAATAGAATCATGTGATTCTAAAAGTCGCATAGAATTCGGTTCGCAATTTCGTAGAGAAATCTGTGAAAATGCTCCTCGCGCTATTAAATCGGCCACGGTCTCCGTCACTTAACGCCTTGAACGGGAACAATAATTCATACATAATTCCACGATGCCCAAGAGATGGCAAGCTGGGCCGAGATTGTATCATCGTGTAATCGTGATCAAACGCCGACGTAGGAGTTCGGTTCGCGGGAAGCTAATCTCAGGAATTGGTGTTGCACAGCATTCTGGTCCGCGGAGCGATGTCATATAAGTAAGTAGATCGTGTTACTGAACAATGATACATGCGCGGTCTAACCAAGGAACGGAATCAAATTCTTGGCGTATTTGTGCCACGAAAATAATCGTGCAGTCTCTTGATGTAATCCAATGTACGAACCGCGGTATTAGAAATAATTGCAATGCTTATATGTTTATAATTGTGTACCGAGAATCGTGTATAGCAATGACGTCGACGAGATTTAAGCAATTATTGTAGATTAGGCAATGGAGATTAGATTTACGGTGCGCTGTTAGCAAGACATTTATTCTGATTTTCCAACGAGTGTTGCAATATTACCAGCAGGTATAATAAATAAATGAATCCTTACAAGCTGAATAATTGTGAATTATAAAAACTATTGATACGTGATTTAGACGAGCTCCGTAAATCTAATGTTAAATGATGACGAGATGTGAGAAACTTGCGATGTGAAAATGTGTAGTTAGAGAAAGAGAGAGAAAGGAGAGAGAGAGAGAGAGAGAGTCGTGTCCAGGGCGATGTCTAGCGGAAGTAGTCGGCGCAGCTATTTCCGGGGCTGGTCGAGAGCAGCGGAAGACTCTCGCGAAACTTTCGAGAGACTCGAGGATCGATGGAACGCCTATAGATCTGTCGAACGGGGTCCGGTTTCGTATCGGTTTCAGCCGCGGCGAGAGAAAGAGAGAGGGAGAGAGAGAGAGAGAGGATAATTTGTATCGCGAACATAAAGGCGACGGTCTCGTTCGTAGTCCGGTGAAACGGGCACAATGAAGAAGATAAATACGCGGGATGAACGTGAATAAAATGCATCAAACAATAGGTTCCGTTCAGCCATGAATAATGCATGCTACAAACTTGAGGCGAATGGAAGAAGAGCGGAGAGGCTCGAACGCGGCGCAACGGTAATTGATTCGTTACGACCCCGTAAACGTTCGATGAATGAAAGCTAATATCTCCGCGCGAAACAAGGCCAGCCGGAAGCTTATCTGCGAGGCGCGTTTCTCGCGCCGGCGAGCGGATAGGATGGAACGGCCCGTGAGACGCCGCGCGCCGTTTCCGTCGGCGTTCGACGAGAGCAAGAGGGCCCCCGTAGCATGCGGATCACGGATGCCGATCATCGGCGAACCGCTCGTGACGCGCCTCGTTCGTTTTCGAGTGTTTGAGAACGAACTCGAACGGCGCTTGGAACCGACGAGAGCTCCGATAGGAATGTGTCTGTGTGTGTGTGTGTGCTCTGTATCGTTCGATCGTTCCGCAAACGCCAGAATTTCGATCGGCAGCGGAGGAAAAAAACGGGAGCGGACCGAGTGTGCCTAGGCGCGATGAAAAATGCCGGGCGACTGCTGCCCGGCTGCAGGAAACTTAATTTTCGTTCGGCACGAAACCTTTTTCGTCGAAAAAAAAGCTCCCGGCGAGCGAGCTATATTTTTCTCGTTTTCACGCATACCGGATTCCGCGGTCGCGCTTCGACCCCGTTCCGCTGCGATCCCGCTTTATTTCGCGACGATGCCCGCGGTACCCGCACGCCGTCGGCTACCCGTGGAACCCCGTTTTTCCCCGCGAAACCCCCTGGAATCGGGTCATCGAGGGCGGCGAAGGGCTTCCGGCGAAATCTGACGCCGATTCGTTACCGTTTTGCGGAGGCAGAACTACCGCGGTCAGCGACGGAGTCGCTTCAAACCTGGCCAAACGACCCTAACAGCTGCGTATCACCTGGACGTGGCGCGAAGATATTTTCTACATGCTCGCCCGTTTCTCGCTCTCGACGGCATTCTGGTATTTTACCAACGCAGAATTCTTCAAACATGGTCAAACGGTCTAAAGAGCCGAGAGTCACCTGAGCGTGGCGAATAATACTCGACTATATTTATTGCTATCGCCGCTATGTTCGTGTTTCATCGTCGACACTCTACACGTTAGCATGATCTGTAGATAAACCAATGGAAACCCTCCAAAGACCGAACAGACCAAACAGCTGAACATCACGTGCACCCTGTGAAGTCACTCGAAGACCTCTTCCAACTCTGGCTATTATCTCGAATTCTTACGCTTCGCCATCGACACCGACGTAGATCGTGGGAAAAATCCGCCGTCGGGTATCTACGACTAGACCGCGGACGATTTAATACTAAAACTATGGATCCCTAAATCCGACCAATGTATATCGTTAATATAACAATGCCAAGGCTGGATTTACTTGTCTCTATTACAATATAAATTTTAATAAAGAAATATACCGAAAAAATTTTATTCCGATTTCCGAGCGTTGTAATATTCGTTGCAACGAATAAATCACAAACGTGTGCCTTTGCAATCTGTATAATCGCAAATTAAAAAATTAGCGACCCGTCGTTCCGTTATGAAAACAGCGTTAAAGGATTGAAAACTGTCATCGCGTTATATCAAACTCGTGAAAACGATTCGAAAATGTCGATTGCCCGTGGAACCCTTTCTCCGGCGATTAACGCGGACCGTTTCGACACCGCATAGAAATCCGCGGATTATCGAAGCCGTAGAAAATCGTGTCGGAACCGCACTTCCGGTACGCGCCGGTACCTGTAATTGGAATCGTAGGCGACCAACCTGATGTTTATCGATGCTACACGGTTGTTTCGCTACGGCTCCAATCTGTTTGGATACGTCCCCCCACGGTCGACGGACAAGCATATCGGCCCCGGAGCCCGAACGTATCTATATCAAACAAGCCTGGGTCGCATCCCTAATCGCGGTGGACGGAGGTCTAATCGAAAAATGGACGTTCCTTGTAGATCGTAGGGGACGTTAACGGGGTGACTGCGTGAACGGTAGATAGGCCGTGAACGGGCACGGTAGGGACGGTGGTAGTAGATTACAAGTAAAACCGGCTGCGAGGAGGGAAGAGTCAAAGTAGCGGCCGAAGAAGGGTGCGGAGAACGAGAGACAGAGAGACAGAGACAGAGAGAGAGAGAGAGAGAGAGAGAGAGAGAGAGAAAGATATAGTAGAGGGAGAGAAGAGAAGTAGACGGAAGACGAAGAAGAAGAAGAAAAAGAAGAAACCGCCTGGATGTGTTGAAATAGAAGGTTGTAACGTGCCAGGAGTCTGATGGATCGAGGATCCGAGTGGAAGAGAGACGGAGGAGGCGAGAAGGAGGGGTTGAACGGCGGAACGTAGGAGGAAGAAGGACGCAGGGGACGACAAAGAGGACTTCCCTGATCCCCATGCTCGTCACCGAGAATGTCAGCCATCTGGCATTGTACGGTGGCTCGGCTGCGACGGTGTCCGAGAGCGTGTACTCGGTGGCGCCTACCCCACGAGGTCCCCGATAGAAGCGGAACGGAACGAAACGAAACGAAACGAAAGCAAACAACCGTTCAACTCGGACTGCTAACTACCAAGATAGCCGGCGTGGAATCTACGAGCGGAATCGCGACTTTTCGACGGCGCGTGGTTTCTCACGGCGGCGGCTCGCATCGATTCCTCGAACTGTGCTCGAGCACACGGCCGGCGACGCCGGAGCGTCCGGAGCCTTGAAACGCACCAAAAACGGAATGGAATATATCCACGGGTTAAGAACGAAAGTGGCGTCGATTACTCTCCCACCTCTCTCTCCTTCGCTATCACTCTCTCACACACTCTCTCTCTCTCTTTCTCTTATATACACACACACACCCAGGACCGTCTTTCTCACGCGCTTTCTCTCTCTCCCTATCTCTCGCTCTCTACGACGCTGTTTCTCGGTCTCTCGCAGCGATCTCTTGAATGAACCGAGTCTCTCAACCATGGCACAGATACGACGCACTTAGTCAGCGTGCCGCACGTGCCTGTTGTGCATACGTAATGCGTATTGACACGTCGAGTGACAGCACGCGGGCCGAGTCACGCTGCGAGCACCTCGTCGAAATCGATAGACCGAGGAACGGTCACGGGCTAACGCCGTGTACGACCGGCGATTTCGGGGCGCCGATAAGATCGCCGCGAGGAACGACAGAGACGGGAGCGGGGGAGGGGACCCGTACCGTCCCCGAAATCGTTCGGGTACACGGAGAGTGCGGTGGCCACGAGACTCGTCGCCGGATTACCGTAAACTGTCTACGGTCGCCGTCGCGTAAGCTCTCGCGTACGGGACGAGAGAAAGGGAGGAGAGGATCGAATCGAGATCGCGAAATTAGCAAAGGAGATTGTGCAGACTCACCGGCAATGGCGACGAACAGGAGGAATATCCACGTATCCATGAGTAAGCTGGCGAGGCGTAGCTGGAAGCTGGTTGCTGCGATCGCGAGCTTGTCCATCACGCTTCGGGATACAGCATCGTCGGCGCTCGTGGATCCTGCTGGCAACTTTCGAACTATCGCGTGCTCTCTATCTGTCCCGGACTGTTTCCCGATGTGCACCGAATTCACTGTCCTTGTCACTGAATCCGTCGAAGAAGCCGGAAAAGTCCGTGACTGAGGGGGCCCCGAGTCGCGTGTCGCGTCTGCTCTGGTCTCACCACCGCGGAACGTGTCCTGACACTGTCCTTCGGTTCCGTACGGTCTCCTGCGGTTCCCCGCGGTGTCCTGCGGTGCCCTGTGGTCCCCTACGGATCTCCCACGGAGCAGGCTCGCATCGTTCGAGCGTACTCGCGATGTTCCGGTCGAACAGCAGCCGCAACAGTGGTTCTTGTCACCGTGAAGCGGCGCGATGCGACGAGATCGCGTTCACGACGCGATTCCTTCGCGCGATGCGCGCGGCCCCTTGGATTGAATCGCGCCGCGTGCGCCTCTACGCGTGTCCGCCGATGCGCTGGTCCGCGCGCGTACGTATCAACCGCTCGGCTCGAGAGCTCTGGCCCGCGCTGATTTCTAACCGGTGCGGTCCCTTTCTCTCTGTCTTTCTCTCTCTCTCTCACTCTCTCTCTCTCTGCTCGCGCTCCGAATCCGGAGATCACCGGGACGAAGATGATCGCGCTCGCAGACGCGACGGTACGGGAGAGAGAATCTGTCGCGCGAGTAAACGAGCGAGCGAGCGAGGCGTGCACTCGTGCGGGCGACCGTGGTGTGCTCTCACCGCCGCGTTGCCCGGAGTATTGACCGACTCGGCTCGGCTCGGCTCGGCTCGACACACGGTGCGCCTTGCTGCGGGCCAAGACCAGGCGGGGAGAGATGCGGCGAGGGCGCCTGCTCTCCGACGACCACGACTACTGTACGCTCGGGCTGCGCGCGCACTCCGGCTTCCAAAGCTCGCGAGAGCGGTCCCGACGAACCACCTATACCTACGCGCGGGTTCCAGCCGATTCAACCATTCGACGGGCCTTGGACGGTTCCTTCTTCCTTTTTTTCTTTTTTTCTTTTTCACCGAGTCTATAGTATTCTCCCTTCCACCTACCCTTTAGCTCCCCACCCCGTGCGGCCTCGCTCTATCTGTCGTCCCCAAGACCTGTCGTGCCTCTTCGCGTACGCGACGTTACGTCGGGCCACGGGTAAACAAACGACCGCACACGACCCCGCGATTACCCGCGCGATTCTACCTTTTTCGCGAGTCAACATTTTGCGACTCTACATTTTGCGACTCTAGAATTCCTCTATTTAGGACGGATCTAGTAACCGAGCCAAGATGAAGCTGCGTTCATAGAAAATTTAGAAAGAGGTCGGAGAGAAATTTTACATTGTTTAACACTAGAACTATCGGGCTCTGATTACTAATAACGCATATGTAAACTTCAGCGAGGAAGTTTATCCAAGAAAGATGCTCTAGTTTCAGTTTTAACGAGTTCATCGGCGCACTTGCAGAGTGCAACTTTTTGACATAGAACGGCGTATTCTTGTGCAGTTGGATCGATTATCTGGAACATTCATGGGGAGAAGATATTAGGATGCAATACCGAAAAAGAAGAGAATGAATATTTTATAAAAATATCTCACCGTTTGTTTCCGCGGAGCTTGCGAAACAGCATGGAATCGCGTTGGAAAACTTTTTCCGAAATTCGTCTGTAACAGTGCTCCGCAGCTCGACCCAGTTACTAGACTCGCCCTGTTTAATGCCTCTAAGAAACCACCTTCTTTCCTCTGGAATCGCTGAGCCAGGCGTCCAGAATAGAACGGATGAGTAACTCGGCCCGGGCTGAAAACAAAAAGCACGCTGTAGCATCCGAACGTGCGAGATGAGCCTTCCACGGAATCCGCAGTCATCGCCGAAGATGGAACAATTCGCGAGTCGGAAGTATTTAGCTGATAAGCGTTATCGCGGCGCGGCTCGGCGTCGGCGGCGTCGGCAGATCGGCCCCAGTGCCGGATAAGGGGGCGTGTAATAGACCGAACCAGTCGCAACATGATGGATGATTGTATAAACAATGGCAGAGCAAACGTCGCTGCACGGAACCTGTTTACCGGCAACGAGAAGATCGGGCGATAACGCGCTATCGTCCGCCGAAGAAGTAGCCGCGCACGAAAAAACGAAAAGTTTACCGACGCTGACGCAACAATGTTCCCGAACACCGCGGAACGGCGGTCGCCGCGGTGTTTCTACATGTTCCCGAGCTATACGTGAACGAGCTTACCACACCGTAAAGCCGCGTGCACACTATATCCACGGCGACCGGAGTTCTAGGTACCGTCGCCGTAAGATCGCGATTTTACCGGGGGCCGAAAGGTTGGTCAAAGTTTGCCACTTCGAGCGGATCCCAAAGCCACGGGGAGAGCTTCTCTGGTATCCAAGCCCCCGACAGAGAAAACTCCCGGGGTGCTTTGCAGGTAGCTGTTCGGCCCGAGGCGACGCTAGATTGCCGAGAGATTAGCCAAAGTCCTCGTCGTCCGTCAGTGTGTACAAGGCTTTAGTGAAAGAGACGTGATTCCCGGGTTGTCTTTTACCGTTTCGCGAATAGTTTATGACCCGGTCCGTGTTTCCGGCATGGCGAGCGCGGTTTAGGTCCGCGCCGGCACGCCGATTTCCGCGAACGAGCACGAAATAACCGGGCGGCGAGTCGCCGAGGGAACGGTTGACACAAGTGGAAATCGAACGATACGCGGCTCGGTGAACGGTCCACCGGTAGTTTCCTCGATCGATACGCGGGGATACCACCTCGTTCCGCCGAAGGAAGATCCGATCTCGGGGAACGGCTCCGAACGCCTTCCGGACTTCACCGGCGAGATCTACGGGCCGGATAAGAATCCCGGCCCGAGAGATCCAGCAGGTTGTTCCGCAGCGCGGCGAAGAGGGACGCGCCGCCCCTCTGGTCCGCGGCGGGGTTCTTCAACCCCGGCGGAACTTTCTTCTGGAATCGCGGCGTGGCGGCGGGCACCGAGGGAGGCACCGCAAAAGAAACGATCGGTGCGCCGATTTTATCTCGGCGAAACTATCGAGCCGTGAGGCCCCCTCCTCGGCCGACGACAATGGCGGCCGGCCCGTAGTTAGTCGCACGCGACCAACCGAGCCGGGCTAACGACCACCGACCAGCCGCCCAGCGGGGTTCTTTTGTTTAACCGAGTCGTTTATTAATCAATCGCGTAGCTCCGTCGCGCCGCTCGGCAAAAGAGTTGCGCATTTGACGGTCAAACGGTTCTTCTTTTTTTCTCCCGTTTCAGTGCCGGCCGGCTGCCCGACGCTGCGCCAGCCGACGCGCCCCCATCCTTTGATCTCACGGAAACGTCTTGTTAGGAGCGGAGGATCTCTCTATGCGCGATGTAATTTGCCGTGCGCGTCCGTTCGTAACGCGAAGCCGGGGAGCGTTCAATTACAGGAGGAACGAGAGACGCGAGGCCATGGATACCCATCGAACGCGAACAAACGTCTCCAAGGAGATTTCAAGACTCCCCGCGACTTCCTCAGGAAAATTACTCGTCTCCGATTCCATTCCGAGCGGCGCCTTTCATTCGAGACCGTTAACCGGGTAACGTCTACACACAAACCCCCCCGAGGCTCGCGCGGTCATAATTACGGACGGGCATAAACGATCTCCGTCGAAGCAGGAACGGGGGCACGCACAACGCGGATAACCGAGAGATTATTACGTGTGGCGCGTGTTCGAAAGAAGGGAGACGAGTATTTTGTAACGGGGAGACCGCGAAGGTCCGTGCGACGCGAAACTGGGTCGAAAAATCGACGGGAGTATCGCGAAGGATATCTCCGATAAGTGTCGATCTAATCAACAGGTAGACCTCGGAAAACAACGATACCGACTCTCTTATCGGCCGGCTATTGGGAACAAAAGTGATCTATTTGTCGAAAAAAATCGCTCCCGTATGGGGAAGATTGTGCGCGGCGCACAATGTTCTCAGCGAAGTGTTAATTGCCGTCGAGGTAACAAAATATGGATGTGTACACACTGCGAAAGAATAATAGCCGGGCGGAACAATAGCCCCGGCACCGGCTATTCGATGCAGCTGCGGCGTGCGCTATAATGGTCCGATTTACATTAATGGGACCACCGTGTCAATAGGTCGATGCGTTCCGCGATATGCCGGACCGATTGGTATTACGATTCGACGAATATCAATGTCAATAAACGGGACCCGCTCGGCCGCGGACCACACGGGGGGGGAATCAGGGAAAATCGGAAATCGCGGATGCTCGCTCGCGTTCTCCGATGAATCGCTCGCGGCTACGCGCTTCCTATTAAAACAACCGTCTCTCGCGCCCGTACACTTGAAACATTATCGTTAAAGCATTAACGACGGGCGTACGGATCGAAGCGGCATAACCGGCGATAATTAAAACGGCTCGAGTACGGCGTCGAGGGTTTTTGAAAGCGTTTAATCGGCGAAGACGTCTCTTCGACGCCGGATTCACGTCGCCGCGGCGCGACGCGTTCCCGGCACGCGAATTTACGGCGTTTAACTCACTTAGCGAAAGGGTCGCGTTACTCGAACAGAAAAATACGAAATCTGCTCGACGATATCTCGAAAAGAGCTTAACATAATTTTGTAGAGCTTGATAATTAGGAAACTCGAAAGGGAAGTAAAAATAACGAATAAAGTATACTATAGCGCACAGTGGTCTAATGTAACCGTACAGATTACTCCTGGTGTCGCAGTAAAGCGTCAACAAATTTATTCATTACGTAATAAAAAAAGTTGATAAAAAATATCAGTAAATGTCACTTCTTCTCAGGGGTGCATGAACACCCCATAATTCTAGGTTCACGTGCGTACTGCCGGGTTGATTAGACCTTCTTTCCGCTCGTTCTATAGGACAGGTGTGAATCAGACGAGAACGCAGTCTTCCGTTTCCATGTTTTCTCAATTTTTTTTTTTTTTGTAAACACGTGTTTATAATTTATTATCAATTGTGTACTCCATACAGTGACCTGCACAATTAGTGACACGCTCGCACGCACGCATCCACCTAGGCATTCTCTCCCTCTCTCTCTCTCTTTCTTGAGAAAAAAAATACATATACGCACGCTAACGTAGCGTCCGTAGCACACGCACGCACACATACATATTTATCTCCATACATATGTATACACGTATATATACGCCAGCACGCATATAACGTATTTTATGCCGGTGTCTCTCGTATATAATATAAGTATATATATAACTATCGTTGGGGAGGGGGAAGGAATTTCTCCGTATGTCTCTTTTTCTTCTCCTTCATCTCTCTCTCTCTCTCTCTCTCTCTCTTCGTTTCTTTTTCTTGTATTTTTTTTTGTTCCTTTTCAAAATATATATGTACATACATGTTTCCGTAGCTACTTATGGGACAAGATGATCGAGCAACGATCGTACTTCGTCTTAAATCTTATTACTCTCTTATTATACGCGTAGTTTCATCGTTTTCCTGTGCGTCGTTTATATATGATTTGTTCTTCGTTTTCATTCCCGTGAGGAGTCGTGGTAGTACATAGCGTTACAGACACGTGTGCGGCGATTCTTCTCGGTGTGTGTGTCTCTATGGTGTCTGTGTGTGTGGTAGCAAACACTGGAACAGGAGGAGGGAAACGTGGGCGCGAAGTCAGTGTGTGTGTGTGTGTATGTTTTTATATGATGTGCGCGGTTTTGTGTATGTGCGTACCGATTTACGAAATTTTCGTTTCTTTCATGATCGGATAACAATAATTTAAACAATGATATCGCATTGGTCGGTCTTCCAATATTTCGTCGAAAAAGGAATACACGCGCTCAGTCTTTCTTTCATCCTCTACCTCTAACTCTCGCACAGACACACACACTCTCTCTCTCTCTCTCTTTCTCTCTTCGTTTCTATCGTTCTGTTTATGGCATGGATGAAGCTGGCTTCGATGGCTCTCACAACCGCAGCATTCACAATATCGTATCTCCTCGCACTCGGTGTATCACAATGATTCAACGTATTGACTATTTTACAGATAGATAATCCCTCGCTCTCGTGTATCCACGTTCTTGGCTGTTTTAATTTCTCTAAAAGCGTGCGCACTAATTTCACGAATCCGCCGGCCAACGCCGGGCTCCGCTTCTTCGAGCCCCGAGGAGCCCCGGCCCGCTGAACGTGTGCAGGGTTGTATCTCGTGGTACGTCTCTAATTGTCGTGTGCCTTGCGTTAGATTCTAACCGCTGGTGAGCCTCCGTTTCCCTTTGTGTTTCCGCGATTTCGCTCTCTCATTCTCTCTCTCTCACACACACACACACACTGCCTCTCTCTTTTGTATGGACGGCGATAAAAACGTAGCGCTCTTGTTACAGATTATTATAGAACATGCGAGGAACGCTAAATATCCTGAGTCTCTGAAACGTTCTGCGTCTCTCTCTCTCTTCCTCTCTCTCTCTCTACCACCCTATTCCGCGGTAATCGCTGTTTTCACCGTGGAAAACCCGAGTCTCGAAACCTCCAGAGTGAAACAAATCATTTGCCATAGTGCTTCGAAAGATAAACCAAACACGTGTTTCTCTGATTGCACAGTTTTTTTTCTCCGAGATCGATCCCAGCATCGCTTCCCAACGTGGAAAAACCGTGGGGGAATCGGAACAGAAATCGACGAGTCGCGATCGTTAGTCCTTAGAACGAAATTTCTTTTTTTGTTTTTTGGCACACCGAAAACACGGGCCTCGTGTTCAAGAACAGCGATCGTTAACGAAAATTAGGGGTTGTCCTTCGCGAGTTCGACGGCTCCCTATGTGCTCTCCGTGCGAATCGTCGCGCGAGCGCGTCTCCTGCCTAGTGAAACGGAACCGCGGTAGCGTTCCTCCAACGTCGTAGAAATGTACCGCCGATAAAAATTTGTACGATCGGTGTCGACGGTTAAACTGTTCGATTGAGCTTTCACGCGGAGCGAAAATTACGTCGTTCGTACGGTCGCGTTTAATACTTCGTTGCGGCGGCCGGACGAAAACGCGCGGCCTTGTATATAAAGTTGATTCGATGACGAGACTTCGACCGGATACCAATCGGGGAAAAAACACGAGGGCGACGCACGCTCGGGGCCGCAAACGATTTTCTAAACGAGAAACCGAGAAAAAGGAAATATACCGTGAAGCGAATTGTTTTCTCCGTTCTATGGCGACTATCTCACCCCGGATCCGTCCCTCATCGCTAAAAATCACTCGATCGCTCTGTACAGATTACTTTAAATCTCAAGGCAAATATGTTTCACTGTTAGAATAAATCGGTTCTGCGCCAAGACGTTTTGTGCACGATTATAGTATTTATTTAAATTGTTATGTACGTACGTATTTGTTAATGTATGTATATCGTATCGTAAAATCACTACGCGACTTCTCACCGATCCTACGGTGTAGGAAAAGCACTTTGTGCGTACGCTAAAAACGCGACAACGTCGAAGCTCGCCGGCTACGACCGGGGCGTGAACGAGGATCCCGTGCGTTAACTTCCGGTTTACAAGAACTCTCTAACCCCCCCGCTGGAGAAAACGAAAACGAACTCGCGATTATGCGATCGCGTTGCTGCGCCTCCTCTCCGCACGCTATAAATAACTTCGGAACTAATTATTATTCGTTTCACCAATAATCCGCTCGAGCCACTCGCGCTCGTCGTAGAGCTCTTCCCTTTCCCCATTTTCTCTCTCTGTCTCTCTCGCTCTCGTATTTTTGTTCTCCCCTCGTTTCCACGTTTAAATACTAATGTAGGCCATGGCATTATTTTTCTTAATACATATAAAAAGGTCCGACGTTGATTAAAGTCCGCGCGCATTGTGCTCGACAGGACGCGAGCGCTCGAAATCTAGAATAACCGGCGGAAAAAAGTAAAAGGACGCGGCGATAAATCGTAATTTTGTCGGTGTCACAGAGAGAGCAACGTTCTCTCCGCTCATTGCACAATGTCCAAATAAAACGGAGCTACCTAATAATGCACTAGTCTCGCGGCTCGCGCCATCTACGATCAATTTATTACGTGTACGTGGGTGTTTGTTCGTCGGTGTACTTTTTTTTTTTTTGTCCTTTTATCTGTTTTGCTCATCGGACCTCCGAGTGCACGAAAGCGATTAATCTAGGTAGCAGAGGCTTTTTTTCGATACTTTTACTCCTGTTTTTTTTTTAGTAATTTATCTTCTCTTTTTTTTTTCTCTCTTGAAACGGTTGTTCGTCGGACGCCGGTCGCCGAACGCAATTCTTTTAATCATAAGGGAACGGACGACTCGATTTGCAAATCATGTTCACGTCGCTACGTGAATGCTTATGGATACCTGGTGTGTAACAAGCGGGTCGATTAATGCCGGAACAGAAATGTGGAATCGACACATTGGAAAGTAAGAGACAAATGAATGTAGGACGAAATCGAAGTGGAAATCAGTCGGAAGAGTCGCTGAATAGAAATCGAACGGAAATAAATACGCTTAAAGCTATAATCCTCGACAACTGTTCAAAAGGTGAGTCGAGTCGATATACGAAACCATTATAGTCATTTCATGACAAGACGCGAAGAAGTTAAAAAGATTCTCTCTCGCTCTATCTTTCGTTCTCTCTCTCTCTCTCTCTTCCATGCACTCGATCTCTCTCTCTCTAGAATTATGTATGCATCGTGCAATAAAAAACGCTCAATTCCATAGTGTTTCGTCGATGGTAGAAAATTGATGTGTACGCGCGTACTGAGACGAAGTCTCGTGTTGTCGAGATGATGAACAGTCAATATATATATGTATATATATATTTATATATCTCCGACGAATCTCTTTCGTTACATGTTGTCTTCTTTTTTTTTCGTTTTTTTTCTCTTTTTCTTATGTCTTCGAGTCTTAAAACCGATGTTGAGTTGGTTTCTTTTTTTTAATCGTTTTTAAAAAATCTATTCACGCCTCGGAGATGAACGGCGCTCGTTATCCTTTCGAATGCATCTCTTATCGTTACTATTTTGTACAATTATTATACAGGGGGAGGCATGGGGAGGAGGGGGAATATCGATCTCTCGTTAATGCTACGAAATAATAGGTGAATGGATAAACAAAAATGGAAAATCGTTCACGAGTACCTATGTACGATGGAGGACAGAAGATCCGTATTTTGTTTGGCAGGTGCGTCCCGCTTTCCTGAACGAAAGCGACCCTGTGCAGACACCTCTGACACTTCTCCTTCTCGTTCTTACAGAAGATTACATTTCCCCAAACATCTCCGTTTCCTACGATTTTTCTCCGATTCGGTCGGAGGCTGATTTCGAATAATACGAACGACCTAAGGTAAAAAATGAAAACGTTGTTTTTAACTGTCGGCGAGAACTGATCGAGAGTGATGGCTTGCTCTGTCCCTACCTCGTGGAATGCTGCGTCCACGTTCAACGGTGGATCTTTGGCAGAGGTTTCAATGTAAGGTATACCCAGACGTTGAGCCAACTCCCTTCCCTGCTCCTCCGTGACCTTTCTCAAATGCACCAGGTCGACCTTGTTGGCTACCAGAAGCATGGGGTACACGTCTCTGTCGTTTACCCTGAGTATCTGGGTGTAGAAATACATGATATTCTCATAGGACTGTTTGTCAGTCACAGAGTACACTAACAGAAACCCATCACCCTTGCGCATGTACTGTTCGCGCATGGCACTGAACTCTTCTTGGCCCGCTGTGTCCAGCACTGTTAGGTACAAGAAAACATTCTTTGTTCGTGTACAACGAGCATGGGCATAATAGCACATACACAAACATAGGGACCTAGAGATGCAAGTATAAAGGATATAGGGTCATACTCACCATCCAGAATACACCATTGCTTGTCTACCTCTGTATGCTGTATGTAACTGTCCTCGATGGTGGGATCGTAGTCGGTGACGAATAGCTTTTGAAAGAACTGTATGGTGAGAGCACTCTTTCCAACGCCTCCATCTCCTACTACGACCAGCTTGAAGGTCATAAGGTTGTCATTATTGGGAGGACGTGTCATACCGCCTTTTGCTCTCCCACCCCCTCCCCCGCTGCTCTGCCTTCTTCTGCCTATTCTGTCAACTGTTCTGATGTATTCTCAGCAGTGTACCTGCCCTTTAATTGTCGAGCTACCGCTGTCTGGCCAAGGTACCCTAGAAACGATCCGCTCGTTAACAATTGGCTCATTAACTGGACGAGGGAAAATCGGAGCCGCTTGACACCGAAGTTAATGGTTTTGTTTACAGGAACTCGAGCAACCGAAACGTAACGCACGTCGTTGCAATGTAGCGGGTGTGTCAATTACACTTAATAGGACAGAATTAGAAGACAGGTTTCGGGACGCGCGAACACAGCCCGACAGATTGCAACGTCGTTCACTTAGGATGCTAAACGGATGCTACACGCCGCGAGAAAACAAAGGCGTCTCACCTTACATGATCTGCCACTCCTGCTTCGCGTTCTTCCAGCTGTCAGTCTGGGCCACTGTGGGCAACATTCGTATCGGTGTAGACAAGCTGTGTTTGTGTAAGCTGCCAACGTAAGTGTCGTGCACGATAGGCCGAATGTACTTTCGCGACCATGCGCGCAAACATTACTGTCGCAGCAGCAACTGTTTCGGACAACTTCAGGTAGCTCGCTAGCCAACCCCCGATTTCTGTAAATAAACAAAAAATCGATCGATCAGTAGACGATCTATGATACCTGTCCATTTTAGCGGAGTTCAATTACCGACCCTCAAACGATTTTTTATTATCCTAACATCGTCAACTGTTTGCTTTACATTGTAACAAATCGTACCGGTGGCGACGCCTAGCAAAGAGCAAACCTAAACGAAAAGGTTGAAGTTTTTTGCTTGCGTAATAAATTTGACGGTGATTAGTTTACGTATAACAATTGAAAATGCAAATAACAATGCCTCGAAAGCTGCGTTCGCTATGTAGACAACTAAAATAATCAGATCGCGATATTTAAACCGTATAATTAGTACAAACCAGTTCGAACAAACCGCTGCCTATCCTCTAGCGGAGCGTCGTTCAACTAACTCAGCAAGCAGTCCTACCAATCGCACTGTCTTGTCGAAAGATGAATGAAAAATGCAAGAAGAAATAAGACATTGAATTTGGGCTCTTTCCTGGGTTCCTATACATAATTACTAGCTAAATATATTATATGCATCCTATAACATTCAACTAATATCGTGTATTGCACGAAATAAAATGATTGATCTAGCTCTGTCACATTGGCATGTTGCATTTGCGTTTTTACCTACTTCACTCGATACAAGTCGCACGAGTTTGTATACAGTTAAGAAATAAAAACTACACGTGTATATTAGTTGCAAATATAATTTCATTTTACTCCTGTATGTGTATTCTGAATGTAACAATCAAAGATAGTGTACGAACGTTTTGCGCATCATTTTATAACATTGTTTTACACGATGCAGGGTTCATAACCAAGAATACAAACTCGACATCGATTGAACGTTTGCTATAAATAATACTGTTGCTGGTAAGTGCATAACATTAGCGAGCGTTCTTTGTAAACTTTTTGATGTGTCGAACAAAGTTGGTCGATAATTGCTGGCTTTTTCACATTGTTACACATGACCGGTTGCTCGGAATTGTCAAGGTTATGTACCCGTGACCAACTCGTAAACAATCGATCTTTATGCGTAAATATGTTGTATATGTTTGCAGTTTTTTTAATTTAAAACAAGACTCACCATGGACGCCGATCTTTATGACGAATTTGGCAATTATATCGGCCCCGATTTGGCCTCCGACAGCGAAGACGAAAACGAGTATGGGAACGCCGGGGACGATGCCGACGACAGGGAGCGCTCCGACGAGGAAATGGAGGAAGACAAAGATGAGTCTAGGGAGCAAAATGACCAGGGCAACTCCATGGCAGTGGTGCTGCACGAAGACAAAAGATATTACCCTAGTGCATTGGAAGTGTACGGACCAGAGGTAAGCGTTTTGATTCTAAATGAATTTTTCTTGTTAATACCACTGATCATATTCCAGGTAGAAACATTAGTACAAGAAGAGGATGCCCAGCCATTAGATAAACCACTGATAGCACCAACTAGGAAGCCAAAGTTTCAGATCAAGCAGCAACAACTTCCAGAAACTACGTATAGTATAGAATTCTTAGCAGACATGATGGATGCACCCCATTTAATTAGGAATGTTGTTCTGCTTGGTCACTTGCATCATGGAAAAACTACTCTAGTCGATTGTTTAGTGAGGCAAACCCACCCCTATCTCCACAGTGTAACGGACGAAAAGCCTTTGAGGTAAGAGCTAACAATCTGTCTAAGCAACTGTGATTGAACTTCATAAAAAACTTCATAATCTGCAGGTACACAGACACTCTATTCACGGAGCAGCAGCGAGGAGTATCAACCAAAGCGGCACCTGTAACTCTATTGTTACAGGACGTGAAGTCGAAATCTTATCTATTAAACATATTTGATACCCCGGGCCACGTGAACTTTTCCGACGAGGCGACAGCCGCGATACGTTTATCTGACGGCGCAATCCTAATCGTGGACGCCGCAGAAGGTGTCATGTTGAACACAGAGCGGCTTCTGAAGCACGCGCTTCAAGAAAAGCTTGCGTTAACTGTCTGTATAAACAAGATAGACCGTTTGATCTTGGAGTTAAAACTGCCTCCGTTAGACGCGTACTACAAATTACGGCACATTATCGAGGAGATAAATGGATTGATCGCCCTCTACTCGGATAACGAGAACCCGTCCTTCGTATCGCCTGCAATTGGCAACGTGTGTTTTGCAAGCTCCGAATACAACGTCTGTTTCACCCTGAAATCCTTCGCCGCCTTGTACGCAAAGACTCATCCAGGGTTGAACTCCAACGAGTTCGCGAAGAGACTATGGGGTGACATATACTTTAATTCCAAGACTCGGAAGTTCACCAAGAAACCTCCGCACAATACCGCTCAGCGTAGCTTCATTGAGTTTATCTTGGAGCCGCTGTACAAGATCTTCGCCCAGGTTGTCGGCGACGTGGACACTACCTTGCCAGATGGTTAGTAGGACTTTAACACTTTCACTCCTATCGGATCGTATTGATAATCCTATCTCTATTTAATTTCACAGTACTAGACGAACTGGGAATCAGATTGACTTCAGAGGAGATGAAGATGAACATCAGACCTTTATTGAGATTAGTCTGCACCAGGTTTCTGGGAGACATGTGTGGATTGGTCGACATGTGCGTAGCTCACGTGCCCAGCCCCCAATCTCACGCACCAGTAAAGGTGCAGCACGTGTACACAGGACCTATAGACTCTCCTCTCGCACAGGACATGGTTAACTGTGATCCCGATGTTAGTACCTTCGAGATCTTTCTAGCTTCAGAATATCTATCGATGCTCGATCTCTACATTTTGCCGACTCGCTTTGTTTTCAGGGCAGGTTGATGATTCACAGCACGAAAATGTATCCTACCGAAGACTGCACGCTGTTCGTAGTCCTCGGGAGGGTGATGTCCGGTACTTTAGAGGCAGGACAACGCGTCCGCGTACTTGGTGAAGCCTATTCCCGCACCGATGAAGAGGACTCGCGAGTTCTCACTGTTGGAAGGTTATGGATCAGCGAGGCACGCTACTCTATCGAACTAAACAGGGTTCCAGCGGGCAACTGGGTTCTGATCGAGGGTATCGATCGACCAATAGTGAAGACGAGCACGATCACCGATTTGAACAGCTCGGACGACCTCCACATATTCCGGCCGCTGAAGTTCAACACCCAGAGCGTGATCAAGATCGCAGTAGAGCCTGTGAATCCCTCGGAACTGCCAAAGATGTTGGACGGTCTGAGAAAGGTGAACAAAAGCTACCCTCTGTTGGGTACTAGGGTTGAGGAGAGCGGTGAACACGTGGTTCTGGGAACAGGCGAACTGTACTTGGACTGCGCCATGCATGATCTTCGTCGCATGTACTCCGAGATCGATATCAAAGTGGCCGATCCTGTCGTCGCCTTCGCTGAAACGGTGGTGGAGACCAGTTCGTTGAAGTGTTTCGCGGAGACACCGAACAAGCGCAATAAATTGACGATGATCGCTGAACCTCTGGAGAGAGGATTGGCCGAGGACATAGAGGCGGAGCACGTTAAAATCACGTGGAACAAGTAAGTTTGGTTTCCGATGGCTCAAACGTAGAGAAAGGTCTCGATCACTCTGCGATTTGCAGGAAGCGGCTGGGAGAGTTCTTCCAGACGAAGTACGATTGGGACTTGCTGGCTGCGAGAAGTATATGGGCCTTCGGACCCGACGCCACAGGCCCGAACATTCTAGTCGACGACACGCTGCCGTCGGAAGTGGACAAGACGCTGCTGAACAGTGCTCGGGACGCCATCATTCAAGGCTTCCAATGGGGCACCAGAGAAGGCCCCCTTTGCGAGGAGCCTATCCGGAACGTGAAGTTCAAGATCTTGGATGCTGTGATCGCCCAGGAGCCTCTGCATCGAGGAGGTAAGAACGTCGGACTGTTCTAGATAGATTCGTGTTAATTCTGTTTTCTGTTACAGGTGGTCAGATCATTCCAACTGCAAGGAGAGTAGCCTACTCGGCGTTCTTGATGGCAACGCCCAGATTAATGGAACCGTACTTGTTCGTCGAGGTGCAAGCACCCGCGGATTGCGTGTCGGCCGTTTACACGGTGCTGGCCAAAAGAAGAGGCCACGTCACCCAAGACGCCCCCGTGCCTGGAAGTCCTTTGTACACCATCAAGGCGTTCATCCCAGCGATCGATAGCTTCGGGTTCGAGACCGATCTCAGGACGCACACACAGGGACAGGCGTTCTGCTTGTCGGTATTCCACCATTGGCAAATCGTACCTGGCGATCCCCTGGATAAAAGCATCACGATTCGACCGCTCGAGCCTCAACCGGCTACACATCTGGCCAGAGAATTTATGCTGAAAACACGGAGGCGGAAGGGTCTGTCCGAGGACGTGTCCATTAACAAATTCTTCGACGATCCTATGTTGCTCGAGCTGGCTAGGCAGGATGTACTTTTGAATTATCCACTATAAGAGCCCACCTGTATAATTACAATTTTAGTGCGAAAACGTATCGATAATAAAATTATTTTCTACACAACTTCGATCTCTTGCTTTCCACTTTCCCTCTCCTATCGTTCTACGACTCTAGACGAACAATTTTTTGAAAGAATAGTTGCGTCCGAAGTCATATCTTCGCTTCAGTATAATCGAATAAAAGTGAAGTACCGTGACGTCGAGTGAAGGAACTTCACCCTACGCTCCAAGTAAAATGGAGGACGCCTAAATCAATAACTGCGCAGGGACGCGGAATGTGCGCTACGGAGAATGCAGGGCGGAACATTCCACTCCAACACATCTAGTAATATCAGAAACGACTTCGGTCTATGAATGAGAACCTAATCATATCTCTATAGATGCTTCAATCTTACGATAAAGCGGAATTTCCTTGAGCAATAGCAGTTACTGCGCCGTGAGTGTGCATTCTGCAAGAAAATCGACAGTCACGCATCTAGAAAACCGTCGAACCCGACATAAATTCTACCATTAGCTTTGAAACGGAAAAGTATGGTCGTTCTAGAAGCTGTCCCGTCGAAAGGTGGCAGCCGACGGCACGGATCGCTCTATGGGGCACACTGCTTCGGCCCCATGGAAGTCTGCGAGCCGCCAAAACAACGCCTATACCAAGCACGCAGTACTAAGAAATTCAGATAAATGGTTTCTTTGTCGTTGTTTGCTCGAGGCGTTGCCCCAAGAGGCCACTTGAGACAAAGAGCATTTGTTGCCTCGCTTTCCAAGATTCCTAGTTCCAAAAGCCTACCAAACAAAGAACGCTGCAACGTCTAGACGCTCGGCAAGTCTAGACGCCTAGAAAGAAAGGAAACATCTCTCGACCGTATTTGCCCGAATTAATCGCCTGTATCTCGGTTTCTTCCATGCTTCTCTTCCGAACTTTCGCAAAACTCGATCGGCACGGATCGCAGAAGCTGTAGAAGACGTGTAAAACCGCGATTCGTTCGAAGTTGGAACGAATTCGTGGAAACGTTCGAGAGAACGGTAACGGAGAGTCGATTTGCGGCGGCCATCTGGTGGTTGTCGACTTATTTACGGCAAGGTACATCGAATTAGACCATGGCTGCCGATGATGTTTCCAAGGGGAACGATCAGCGACCGTGGAAATGACGGAAAAACGAACGGTAAACCGGATGTAACGTCATTGTCGGCGATTCGGCACGAAACGGGAAGACGAGAGCAGAGGACGAGCAGCGCGCGCAGTCGGCAGGCGGGGCCGCAACTGCGCGCAGCCGAATGGGTGGTCAGAGTGGTCGGAGCTTGACGCCATTTTACCGGCAGTAACCATGCCCATCAGTCCGCCCATGAACGGCAATCGACCAGAGAGACCGTGCTCGGCCGATGGACGCAAAACCGGGTTCGCTCGGCTCGATTGTCTCTTTTTCAAGGCGACGGTCGCTACGGAACGAACTGTACCGCGTCGCCGCCGATCGATCGGTCGGGCTCTGTCGTTCCTCTCGTTCTCCCGCTCTCCCTGTCTATCGCACGCGTTCGCTCGCTCCCTCTTGTTCTCGCCGCAACCCCCGGCATCGCGACGCCCTGCCTTTTTCTTTCTCGCTCGATCTTCGCGACGGCCGTTCGACGACGTTAATCCATCGATCCACGGATTTTTCATTAACGAACTGTCGCACGGGTATCGCGTCACAACCGAAGATGCAGATTCACGGTTATATCGGCGATATTTATGTAATTTCGCGGCTGCAAAGAGGGATCTCGCGTGTTACGCGATTTCGAGTTATCGCCGCTTGAAATTCCGATGCACTATGCTTTCTGTTCTCAGCGTTTTTATCTATTGTTATAAATTCGTTTCAGGAAAAATAGGTAAATCCTATATTAATTACAATTGACTATCAACGATGTTGCATAAGGGATGAAAATTCCAGAGAAGATACAGGAAGAGTCCGAGGAAGATACAGAAAGACACCATTAACGAATTAACTCGTTTCCTTCGGTTGATGGATCAAGTAGCTTCTTCCAGCGATTTCTACAGGCGGTCAATTGAAACGATTATACGAGATTTCAGAGCGAAGATATTGTCGTCTAGCAGGCTCAAGGAATTCGTTACGATTTAACGTATTACGCGGATTCGTCTTACAAAGATCATCGAATGTCTTAGGAACGTTCTTCGAGATCGCAGCCAACTTTCGAAACGTCGCTCGGAGGCACCGTGCTCCCGCGTCGCAGGAATGTTGGAGCATTCCACCGTAGGGGCACCGAAATCTCGGAAGCCGCTCGGAAAAACGGAGCGCGTTGTTCTCGGCGAGGAACGCCGCGCGACGGCCAATCAGGATCAACCGGTTACCGGGTTCTATAAATAGCGGGACATTTAAATTTACAATAGCGTCGCGACGTATCGCCGCGCGAGCCGCTGTTATACAATGCATAAGTAGGTACGCACGGGATACTTCTCGAATACAATTCGGTCGGTTGTCGCGCGGCCGCGTTATCGGCGGACGGCTCGCGTCCGTGTGCGTGCGTGCGCGCGCGCGCGCGCGCGTTAAACATCGTGCGTGGCCTATCGTCGAAACTAGAGTAACGCCTTTTGCGAACCGTGGCGGCCGTGTTTCCTTCGATACACAGATCGAAGTTACGAAACTAGAGGCCAGGAAGCATTATGCATAATGGATCGAGCCGCGTCTACCAGCTCGACGAATACGAAACGTCGATTTCCGGGACCTTGAATTTCGCGCGCGGCGCGGCAACGGACGCCTGATCCGTCCCGAGTGCTATCGGCGCGATAAAAAACGCTCGATCCGACGAGTGAAACGGAAGAAAAAAGATCGCGGAAAAACCGGGGATCCGATGATAGAGAACTTTTTTTCTCTCCAGCGTGGATCGGCCACGTACGCTGCATCCGCCGCCGCCGCCGTTAGGTCGCCGCATATTTATCGCGCTCCGTCCGTCGACGCGGTTTTATTGCGGCACCGACAAGTCACCGTTCTTAACGCGCCGCTGCTCGAAAGCTGCTTTTTATGCTCGATGCGGCACGGCCGGCACACGGTGCATCCGATAATTAGAGCGACGTGCGAGATGACTGCACGGTCAGGCGACGCTCGAGAGAGTTGGTCCAACCAGCGCCTCCCGCTCGTCTGCACGCGATTGCTGTTGACGATTCGGTCGCCCTCGTCTCGATCGCGGATGTCGTTTGATCGCGCAGGACACCGGAAAAGATGCGGAAGATATATGTATAGTAAATACTCTCGAATTGCCCCTCGGATTGCAGAGACAAAATGGACAATTTGGGGGAGGAGCGGATACGATTATTCCCGAGGCTTGCAGCTCGTTTTCATAGTTCTTGATTACCGGAAATCGAGGAAACGAGTCGCAAGCCTCGAATAATTGTATTTTCTCTTTTTAAATTGTCTACTTTCGTCTACAATTTGAGAGAAATTACTGCGCAGCCGAGAACTCTGATGACTCTGGACGGAAGCAATGGAAATCGCGTTGGACAATTGCGTGCGACATTGCTCATGCGTCTGGTCATTGCTCGCCGACTCTAATTGTTAAGTGAACATTGAGCCGTTCTAACCAACTTTCAGCGCTGTCTGCTCGTTCCTCCGAAGGACATGCCCCCTTTACGAATGAGATATCACTCCTCTCCGCAGAGGGAGAAGAAAAATCGTATCCTCTAATTAATGATCAACGACTATAATTCGTTAGTTATTACTTCGTAATTATTAACAATTTACTATAACCAACGAGTTATAATCGTTACACGGATTACTTTTCGCCAATTTTGATTGAAAAGCGTTGCCCTTCGGACTGCCAAGCTGTTGGGCGGAGAAGGACTTATCCGAGGACCCGTCTTCGTAGCTGCCGACCCGTGCCCCAAGAGTTCAAAAGAACCTTTTGTTAAAAACACTCGGAACGCAGGCGAAAGGCGACCGACCACGTCGCAGACGAGACTATCATCATCGTCGACAGACAAGATCGATCGACTCGTCGACGAAACGACGGACGAATCGAAGGTTCGAAGGGGGCACGGATGATCGAGGCAGAGTGCAGGGGGCCCGGAGGACGTGCCGGAGGAGCGGAGGAACGGCAGGAATCGCGGAAAAGGACGAGGACGACGGAAAAGGGGAACCCGCCGGTTCGTCGACGCTCGCCGACGCTCGGCGTCGCTCGTGCGGCCCCGTCGCAGCGAGGCGGGGTTTAGGCGGGGTCGATACGCGGCCAGAGCCGTGCCTTCCCGTCGTTTCCGTGCAGCGTCGTTCTAATCGCACCGTATCGAAATCTGGCAACGGCTGCGGCCGCAGTTCGGCGCCACCGCTGCACACACTTGCTCTGCTCTCGGATCGCCTCCGCCTCCGCCACCCGCCGCCGCCGTCGTCTTCGTCCGCACGTCGGCGTTGTCGTTCACGTTGTTATCGTCGTCGTCGTCGTCGTTGTTGCCGGCAGCCGCCTACGAATCGCAACATCATCGAGTATCGTCGCGGTACGTTCGAGAGTAGTCCCGAGTGCAGCGAATCGAGAGAGAGAGAGAGAGAGAGAGAGAGAGAGTCGCGCGGCCAACAAAGACGGATAGGCACGACGGGGAGAGGGTTGGGAACGTGGAGAGGGGAGGGGGCAAAACAGAGATAGAGAGGGAGGAAGGAAAGAGAACGGTGTGTTACGTTGACGAGACCCGTGGAGAGTCCTCGAGGAGGAGGAGGGAGGCAAACGGAAGAGAGCGACGGAGACCGTGGAACAACGCACGATAGAGGGTGGGGGAGGGAGGCGGTCGGTGGGGGGACGGAGACCGAGCTGAGAGGAGAAGAGAGCGAGCAATAGAAAGAGAGAGAGAGAGAGAGGGAGCGCGCGAGAGAGTTACAGAGAAGGAGAACGGGTGGGAGAAAGAGAAAGAGAACGAGGGAGACCGAGCGCGCGCGCGCGCGCGCGCACGCCTGTCGACCCACCGGTCGATCGACAACCACGTCGTGTCGTCGACGACGAGCACGACGAAGAGGAACGTGGCGCGCGTGTTCGGGAGTGACGACACGTAGGAGCGCGTAAGCAGTGGCGGCGTAGGAAGACCGATCTCGCGGCCGTGCTGAAAGACGGCGGAACCGAGAGGAATCGTACCGGAGCAGTGGGAAGAGGGAGGAGGAGGGAAGCGCGAAGGGGAAGCGGACGTGTAGAGGCAGACAGAAGCGGCGCGAACGGAAGGAAGGAGAAAGGAAGGAAAGGACGGAAAGGAGAGGAAAGGAAAGGAAAGGAAAGGAAAGGAAGGAAGTGGAAGAGGAAGAAGGAGAGGAATCGGGTCGAAACCGTGGCAGGGACATGTGCGCGGCGCTGTGCTCGCAGTCGGTAGGGACGTGATGGTACGTGGCTCGCGGCGGCGTGCGAGTTATCAGGATTGCTCGCGGTCACGGGTTCGTGACAACGGCCGTGGCGAGGAGTGCGACGGCGTGAGCGACGACAACGAGGCTTGCTATCGCGGGAGAGAGCCTCGGGGCGCCGCACGCCGACGGACGGAGCGCTGTTGCCACCTCTCCTCGGCCGCTGCACCGCGAGAACCGATACGGCAACCAAGAACACCGTCGTTGCCACGTCCGCTGCTACGTTCCGCTGCCAGCCGGGACGGCAGCTCGCTGGCCACGACACGACCGTATCTCTCGTTTAGCTGGTAAGCAGCCTTACACACCGCTGGTAAGCCTCTCTATACCGCCCCCGAAACGTCAGCTAGGTCGCCGCGAATCTCCGTCAACCTCCTCGCCTGGCCCTGTCGCCGTCACCTCGCTCCCAAACCGACCAGACACCACCGCGATACTCGATCCTCCTCGCCTGGAATGCCGAACGCGAACAGTAGATTCACCGTGTTACGCCGCGATCGGTAAATTAACCCCTCCGGTCGTACACACGTCGGGCACCCCGGTCCATCTCGACTTTCCGAAATTTGCCACGGTTCAGCCGCCGATGGCGGCCAGCTCTCGCCCGTCGTCGCGCTCGCAATTACGTTTCTCCGCTGCGTATCCCGTTGGTCGGGTTACTCGTTCCTAGCTACGGCACCGGGAAACCCGGGTTCGACGAACCGACCGACTTCAGCTGGCCGTTGTTTGTATTCGATCCGTCGTGACACGCGCCGCACCGAAAATTCCGCGAGTACTCGAGGGGTTGATTGGGGGGAGTGGTTGGTAAACACGATGGGTAGAAAGTCCGGTAAAACAGCGCGGAAACGGCATTAACGGCCGGGTCAAAGATACAGCCTTTGTACGCGGGGAGATAGTCGTAGAAACACGAGCTACGTATCCGCGGCGGCGATGTCTGATCAGCGATATCCTTTTTTCCTTGGGCAGTGCCGCGTCGCGATCGAATATCATTTCCCCGGTCGGTTTCTCCTGCCTCCGCGCGATCCTCGACGGCGGAGAACGTGACCGGAATCGGGGAATAGAGCTTGTTCGTCCGAGCCGATGAAAAATTTCGATCGCGGACTCTCCCTCGGGCAACCGATCCGCGAGGATCACCGCGAACGAATTCGTCCTCTGCCGGCTTGGCGCCAGACCTTTCTCAAGTTCGAGTCCAGAGACCCTGCTACTGCTCCCTCCTCTCTCGTCTCTGTCTCTCTACCCTTTCTCTCTCTCTCTCTGTTTCTCTTTCTCTTCTCTCTCTCTCTCGCTCTCTCTCTCCGCGCGGCTCCGTCCGTCTCCGTCTCCGTCTCTGTCTCCCCCCGTTTCCGCCGGCGTCTCTTCCTCCTCGCCGCTCCTGCTCATTCCTGGTGACCCCACTTTCGTGTCTCCGCCGTGTTCCCGGCCTTGGCGAATCATTCACCAAACCGAAATTGCCTGAACACGAGTAGTCGGCCGTGTTATTCCCGTACGCAGGTGGTCGAGCCTTCCTTTCCGGCCAGTTTCGCCTGCCATGCGCAGTGACACTTGGCCCCGTGCTCGCGAGCCTCGTCGCACGCGAACCGTTTCCCAAACAGACGAACCGCTCTCGCGTGTCCACGGGAAAAAAAAGAATTCCACCGTGCGGACACCGCGCGGCGGCTCGATCCCGTGGACAGTCCCGTCGGACTATTCCACGAGCGAAAGATCGTAGTCCGAGTCCCATCGGACTGCGTTCAGCGGCAACTCGGTGCCGCGATAAATCGCGACGCGTAGATCTCCGCGGCGCGGCGGCTCTGAAAACCTAGTTTTTCCAGGTCGACGTGGTGTCGCGTGACCGGCCGGTTTCACTGTCAAGTACCTTTCACGCGAGGACCTCGTTGTTCGTCTCGTGTTCGGCACCGATAATCCCCGCCTCTCTCGCCGAGGCGTTTCTTCGATCCGCGATAAACTCGATCGTAGCGAGTTTCATTCGCGATCGATGATCCGCCAATTAAATTGTACGTCGCCGGCTTGCGCAACACCTCGTAAAAGCTGGAACAAAACCCGGTGATCGATTGCGATACTCATCGAACGTTCGTCCAGCGAGTTTAGGGTAGCGGAGCCGGTTACCGTGAGCCGACCGATCGCTGGCCCTTTAGTTTGCTTTCAGGCACAATTAACTTCGCGTTTACCGTCTGAGATGAAAACTGAACAGCATTAACAAGTTTAAAACTTCTTATCTGATACATGTAGGAATCTTGTTCCGGAACGAAGGGGTGAATTAATCCTAGAGAATTCGCGAGATCGGCCGGTTAACGGGTCGAGGAATGCTCCGAGTAGCGAGCGTAGCGGGACGTTCGCGCGAGCAGCGATTCGTTCGCGCGATACGCGCGATTCGCCGTTGTCTCTCGTGCGATCCCCGTGCGTGGTGTTGCGCGGCGTCGGGGTGCAGCAGCACGCCGGTTCATCTAGTCGAAAGTATCGCCGGGTGGCGGGAGCGTAGGAAGGGATCGAGAGAAAGCATCCCCTTTAAGAGATAGAGCTTAAAGTGGCGGCGCAACGCGGTCCCCCCCTTCGGCACGATTTCCACGAGATATTTCATTATTCTAAATATATCGACGGCCGGTGGCGAGTCCCGGTTAAAACTGTGTGATCGCCGGCTGCCGTGCACTCGAACCCGATTACCTGCGCGGTGATTCCCCCGGCGCGAGCGACGGCGACGCGCTCCGGCTACCTGCGTAGTGTCTCGAGATCCGCCGAATTCGGATCCGTCGGCTATCGGGACGCGTATCGACGACGGCGGGGGCCGGTACTAATGACCCGCGTAACGCGGGATTTAATTTTAGATAAGCGAAAAACCGTCCGGTAGGTAGGTCCTCGGAGCCGGTTGGAGCGGCGCGAGACGCGCGCCGCGGCGGCGACTTTTAATCAGCCCCGTGCCGGCAGTCGCGGATTAACGATCCGATCGTCACAGCTGTTTCAGAACCGAACACCGACATGGAGGCGACGGAGAGGGAGAAGCCGCTGGTTAAAGAGTTGAACGAACATATCGTCTGTCCTCTCTGCAGGGGATACCTCGTCGACGCAACCACGCTCGTCGAGTGCCTGCATTCCTGTTAGTATTCTATTCTATCAAACCGAAACACCTACGACCGATCGATCGCGAATTATAAGCCTGTGTCGCGGGCGAAGGAAACGCGCCCACGGCGGCGCGTGTAATGCGCGGACCAAGGGTTGAAAGGGCACCCGAAGATAGCTCATTTGAATTTGGTACTTGTCGGTCCTGATAGGAACAGTTATTAACCCCTTCCCGTACTTTGACGAGCCTGAATCGTCATTGTGATTTCTAACAATTTCTAACATAACCTGACATAACCTGTTAAGCAAGAATGTTATTTCGTCTTTACAAGTCGAAATAAAATTCTGCCTTTTTACCGCTAATATTTAAGCGCTGAAGTAATTGCAAGCACGCTATAAACATTAATTTTATTTCCCCTCCAAGAAATTATTCCAATCGAAAATTATTTGATCATTGTAACTGCGAAGATAAAAGTACTGCAAGGGGTTGAGACCGATATAATATCAGTACACGGTATAATTACAACTAGACTGCGAATTTTTATATAAAATAATCATTCTCGATGCGACCACATTTTTATGAAAAATACATAAGATCCGAAGTCCGCTAAAACCATCCTTTCGGTCCCTCGTAACTGTTCGAAGGACCGAAACCGACGTCATACCCGTTTTAAATCGCTGACACAGAGCGACGCGTGCCCGCCGGAAGTCGACCGGTTTCTCGGCTAATAAAGCGCGAAATTGAAATTGATTTGCTCCGTCGAAGAAATCGAGATTGACGCCGATGTTCAAGCACCGCTGTTAACATTCTATTTGCCGTCACTTTTTCCACGGAAGCGAACCTCGATCCGGATTATTCGGACTCCCTGTATAGTCGTGCAATAAAAGCCGTCGATCGCAGCACTCGAACTATTCGTACGCATCGCCGCGCCGGCGATGCGCGCCGTACCACGAACGGCCGTATCTACTTCGTACCTCGTGTGCGTCGAACAGTCCGCGCGTTTGTCCGCCCTTCTGGCGGGCATCAGAATCCATGGAGGGTGACTAACCGCGCTCTCTGTACTTTCGAATTCGTCCGAGCCCGACCCGAACGATCTCTTTAAGAACGAATCTTTCGAAAACATTTGTTTTTTTATTTTTGCCGCGAATCTGCCGGTGCTCCGAACTAATGGTATTCCGTCTATAGCTTTTCGTGGTTTAACACTAAACGTACCAAGAGGGGTCAAATGATCCCTTTTGAAAATTTACTTTTCTAATTCTTACATTTATTGTTATTTCTGTCGGTCATTTGACTTTCTGTAAATTCTTATATCATCCGATTATTCAATTTCCCACTTTCCGTTTTTCTCGTAGCTTATTTTTTACCGACAAAAATTCTATGGTAAGATTAGGTATAGAAAAATGCCGGTACGTTTAGTGTTAAACCTTTTATTGCCTCTACTTCCATGGGATCAATTAGGGGGCTCTACTCGAATCATTATTCGTAACCAATTTGCCTATCAATTTATTCGATCAATACCTCATAAACAATTATTCGAATAACTCGTTAACAAACTGACTATACCAACGAGTAATCGAATAATTGTTTATGACTGAAAGGAATTCGTTCGTGCAGCTATCTCGGATAAAACTTGATTCGAGACACCTGGAATAATTTCCAATCGCGCAATGAATGCACGGTGACAGTAAAAAGGTTAAAAGCCGTATCGATTCGCGTATGATAAAAAGAGTCCTCGGGCATTAAGTACAAGTCGGACGGTGCTCAGTTTGCAGAGGTTGCATAGTGAGGCGATTGAGCAGCGGTGCCCGAGCGTGTCCCGTCTGCGACGTCGCGACGTCCCCGCCCCTGTTGCCGGACGCGAAACTGCAGAGGCTGGTGTATCTGCTGGTACCGGGCCTCTTCCGGTCGGAGCTCGAGCGAAGGCGCCACTTCCGGCTGGTGAACCCGCAGTGCCCACCTTTGGCCCCACCTTTGGGCGCACTCGAGCTAACTTTGGACGACTTCGTCAGCCTGAGCCTGTGCGAGCTCGATGAACCGGAAGAGGAGGCGAGCGGCGGTCAGTCACCGGAAAACTGTGCCGGGTCACGGCACCAACGGCCGGGCGTCGACCAGTCCACGCAGGAGGAAACAACGACGGGGCTGAGGAGCACGCGATACCTAAAGTGTCCGGCCGGAGTGACGGTGCGACACCTGGTCAGGCTGCTGATGCTGAAGCGAGGCTGGGAGGAGGCTAACACGTCCGGGATCAACAAGATTGAGATGCTGTGCGAGCGGAACGACGAGCAGCGATCCGATGTCTCGCAGATGATGGCATTGGACCATTCCTGGACCCTGCTGGACCTCGCCTGCATCTTCGGATGGAAGAGAGTGAGTACCTGCACCTGTACGTCGGTCTCTTTCAGGATCCACGATCCTGTCCCTGAGCCTGGCACAGTGAAGATTGCTTTAACAACCCTTCCGCACACTTTCTTTCAAACATCTCTATAAAATATTTAAATATCCGTCTAGACTGTAGTTGTTGTTTACCACAATTTCTACGGATCTCTATTTCGAGCCTACAAGTTTGTCATCGTAAAACTATTAAAATTGGATGACAAAGTTTGACGAACGTTCGTAACCGGATTAATAAAAGTAACATTTTCGGCTTTGTGAAATCGTTGATCGGAACACAACCCCCAGGGGTGTGATTCTAGTTAGAAAATAGTGGTAGCAGTACGGCCCGGATACTATAGAAACCTGTAGCGTTGCAACTGGCTAGAGTACCATAGGGTAGGCGGGGCTTTTCACGTTGCAGGACTCGCCGATGAAGCTGTTCTACCGGGTGACGCGACTGGACAGCATCGCTGTCTCGGTGCCGAGAGTGTGCCCGTACAAAGACGAGGCGAGCAAGGACGTCGCGGCGACCATGGAGAACATTCAAAGGCCGCCGACGCCACCGCCGAGCCCGAAGCCTGTCCAAGAATGCGAAGTCGAGGCCCGCAGGATTTTAGAAAGTAGCACCGAGCCGGCTCGGTCCCTGGAGACGAATCTGGAACGCGACAAGGAGCCGAAGGCGAAGAAACCCCGTTGCGAGGTGACGCCGGTGATGAGGACGCCGGATCTCGTGCCGTTGCAGCCGAACCACGTGCCGGAGAGCCCGAAGAGCAAGGAGCTGGCCAGGCTGGAGCATCGGAAGCGTAGGAAGCGACGGAACAAGCGGGTCATCGCCGAGATCACCACGACGCCCAGGGAGGACCTGTTGAAGCTGAAGGTGCGGCTGACGCCATGCCCGCCGCGGATCACGTCGGCGACGGCGGGCGGCCAGACGAAGGAGAAGCTGCTGCAGATGAGAGCGGTCAGAAGGGAGAAGATCAAAGCGACCGCGATGGGTCAGCAACGGTCGGCGGGCTCCTTGGTGCGGGAGGAGGGCGCGAAGGAGGGCGCCGGCGAGACGGAAGAGACGATCGAGGAGATCATAGACAGCATACCGGACGAGGTGGTCAGGATCGCACAAAATATCAGCACGCAGGTCGAGGAGCCGGGAGCGGAGAGGCCGGAGCAGAGGAGCGCGCCGGTCGCCTGCCGGCCTCCGCCAAAGTCGAAGGAGGAAGCGGAGCCGGAGCCGACGAAGCCGCCGGAGCAGACCGAGACGGACAGGCCGAAGAAGGACGAGGAGATCCTGCGCCGGCTGGGTCTGGTCGCGGTGAAGGAGGCCAACGTCCGCGAGAAGACGAAGCAGCGCGTCCAGAACAGCAGCGAGAAAATGGAGAGCTTGGACCGGGAGAAGCTGGAGAAGCAGCTGCGCGAGAGCAAGGCGAACCGTGTCAGGAGTTTGTTGGCCGAGAAGCAGATGCGCGACACGCTGAAGAGCATCAGGTCCAAGACAAAGGAGGAGCAGCCGCCCCCGCCGGTGCAGGTCAACACCGTACCGAAAAAGAAAGGGCCGCCGCCGCTCGCGCCTCTGCGGGTAGCAAAGCCTTCCGGCTTCGCGACGTCCAGCGCCATTTTGGAGCCGAACAACTCCAAGTACGAGATCCCGCTGGACCTGAGCAGCGGCGGGACGACCGTGCACAACAACGCTCTCGACTTGTCGGCCAACCTGTCGGCCAATCTATCAGCCGGCAACTTCACTACGTCCACCTCCTCCTCCTCCTCTTCGTCCTCCTCCCCATCTTCCTCGACGTCCTCGTCCTCTTCCTGCTCGCCCTCGCTGAACGCGAGGCCAGCGAGACCGGGGATCGCGACGGGTAGCTTGTTGCGCGGGAAGGCGAAGGACTTGGACCAGCGACGGGGTCAGGAGTCGAATCTTGTCACCTTGTCCGACGCAGCAGTGTCCCTGTTGAGCGGATGCATCGGCGACAAGAGCTCCGTGGACCCTCTGGTGCTCGGCCCCGCCAACATCGCCAGCAAGGTAGCGCTTCGGATACCTCAGCCCCATCAGAGAATCTCCGGTTTCGGGATGAAGATCAAGCCGAACCTCGGCATCAGGCACATACCGAACCCGCAGGCGGTGGTCGCCTCCCAGTACAGGAATCAAAGAGCCAGTTTCTTCAACACCGCCTCGCAGCAGCCTCCGTAAGAGGGCCGCCGATCAGCCCGGAGAGACGAGTCGTCGAACAGGACACCTGAAACCCGGCTTCCCCGTCTTCGAATCCTGCTCCCCCGTTACTTCCTATTATCGTTACACGTGTAAGAACCACTGCTCCTACTGAAAACGAGATTCCTATGTGACCAACCCAAAGGCTGTACGTTACCATATATTTTCTTCTTCCCGCTTCCCGGCGAAGCCGCGTCGCACACGCGCAACCCAAACCCAGTGGCACATCGTGTCACCTCGACGGGGCGACGGTCGAGGCGCGGCGTGGGCGCGAGGACACACGGTACACCCGGTAGCATGAACTAGAACGCCGCCCGGCTCGGAGAGTGAAAGTGTACGAAGATCCGACGCGGTACTTGGCTAACGAGCCTTATTTAACCCTTTGAACGTGGACGAGCACGCCGGGAAGACGCACGACGCCGGCTTTTATAGACGAGATCGTCCGCGACGACGCGCGCGGAACCTTTCGATTTTTACACGTGAGTAGAAAGTTTACGCCTCGACGAGTAGAGTCTTAGAATCACCGTTCGACGAATCTCGCGTTCGACGGGAACGGACGAACATTGGAACGGAGCATCGAAGCAAGATCGGAACGTTCGTGCACTCGGCGCACAGGTGAGAACGTGGTCGAGGGAATATGGTCGCCCTGTGTCCTCGCACCCTCCCCCCTCCTCCCCCCTCCACCCTCCCCCGGAGGGACAGACGATGGCGGTGTTCGATCCGTTGTTACCTAGATATGTTAAGTTAGGTATGTTTGTAATGCATGTGTGTGTGTCCGCGATCCACCATTAATCCCCCAGGTGGACGAACGATATTCTTGAGAAACGGGTCGAGCTATTCGACGAACGGCTCTACCGATTGACCGACAGGGATAAATTAGGCGTATACAACTTAAACGAACGGTGTTAGGGTTCCGTAGAGATGGTACATCGGGTGAATGGTTTAGGGGAACGACGGTGGACGGTGGCAAGACGTATGCCGCCTTGCGCCGTTCCATCCAGCGTGTTGTCGCTCCTTGGGGATTCTAGAGAGAAATATGTACTTCATAGAGATGCCAAAGAACTTCGGAGAACGTGTGCAATGTACTAGTGCAATTTAATGATCGTCTATTACAATATACATATATATATATTATAAATATATTATATATATATGACGGATTTGTCGCAGTGATAAGACCGTCACGATCGATTTTGCGGTGAAAAGGTAGATGCTAGTCGTGACAGCGAAGCGTATTTGCGAATTGGATGAACGCGATTTCGAGCAGCCCCCCCTCCCCCCCACCTAGGTGATTGTACGAGATGTCGGTTGGATGCCGAAGCGAGCGCACCGCGAACACATCTTTTCTAATTGGTGATCGAGTAATCACACGGGGAAAGCCTCGCGAGCAGAGATTTCGTACCTGTTTGATTTTTATACCTTAATTATTATTCCAGCGATGCTGGAATAATTAACAAATAATAACAAATCATCAAGATCATTATAATACCGAAATCGGTATTATTTCGGTATTCCATTCGGGTATTAAACATTAAAGCGACGAGCTTAAAGGCTCTTGTTATATGATCACGTTTTTATAAAGCATGTTTCAAAGCCAGTAAATATAATAACGACAAGGCAACGATACCGGTTATTGTCCTCTGCTTAAACAGAATCTTGGAAATTATAACGAAGTCTGAAAACCGAAAATATCACCGGGAAATATAGGTAAACGCAGGTAAACGTGCTCTGAATTTCGATCGCTATAAAGCGTCGCGAAGCCACGACCGAAAAATTACCGGCGCGAATCACCGGTGTATTTTTCATTTCGGTACCGAATCTCTGCCGCGGCGAGGGCTCGAAAACCCGTCGACAATCTCGCGCAGGACGTGTCGCGTGCGCGAAAGTTTTTCTTTGATAGAATTAACGAACTCATATCGCTGTTATTGGTTTTCTGAATAATATATTGTGGTCGAGCGGCACGGGGAAACGTTGCCGATCCAGCGACGGCTGGTGTAGCGATTTTAAACGCGGAACAGCAATAAAGATCAAACATTGACTTTTGAAACGTTCACCAGGTATCCAGATCCTACTCGAACGATCCGGACACGGTGTCTTTTGCTAGAACTACCTACTGGTTTGTACTTTTTTAGAAAATTATACGAGCCGCCGCGAGGCGTCGATCGCTCCGCGGAGCAGCGTCTCGGCTCCGCGAGGAGCGGCCGTGCCACGCCCACTCAGGGAACCACGCGGAGCGAAAAAATAGCTCTGTCGCAGCGCGCCCGTTCCGCGAATTAGAGGCGAGTTCGTTTGGAGAAAGAAAAAAACAAAAGGCTGGCCGACGGATGCGCCGGACTAACGTTTTCATTCCCGAGGTCGGCCCCCGGTGTTTGCGATCGGCCCCGGGTAGTTGCGGCGTTAATGAGTCGCGCAAACGAGAGTAGCGTAATTGTCGGGCGAACAGTCCAGGTGGTGGGTAACGGAAGAGCACAATGCCCGATCGGGTGTGTATCCGAGGCGAGTGTCTGGCCGCTGATTAAAAGCGCGCCGCTCGCGGAACGACGGGCGCGAGAGACGAGAAACGAACGGGAACTTTACCTACATACGTAGCAACGGCGCGGCATTATATAATAATATTCGTGTAGGAAAGCAGCGCATCAATTAATAGACACATATGTATAGCTTGTACGGTTACGATGTCCAATTATCCCCGCGGCACGGTCGCGTGCGGGTACGCGTGTGCGTATCGTTCCCACACGGGGAAATGTGCGCGCGCGGACGAAAAACGAGAGGACGCGTCTACGGTTTCGCAAACGGAATCAGCTATTCTCTGGTTAGTAACGAAATTTCCGTCAATTAGTTTGGCGGTTGGGTCAGCAGCCGCGCGATTTTTCGATCAAGCTGAAAATCAAAAGGAGAGAGAGAGAGAGAGAGTGAAAAAAAGGGAGAAAGAGAGAGAGAGAGAGGAGAGGGAGGGACGAAGCAAGATGTGACACAGAAGAAACTGCCAGTTCGCGAAGACGAGGCTCGCCGGAGCTCGCCGGCGAGTTCCAAGGGACCCAGATTTTTTACACGTTATTTTTCTACGGGATTTTTTAAACGAAACCGAAAGGGGGGACAACGCGTTACGTTCTACCGCCGCAGACCATCGATCAGAGTTTCTTCACCGTCTCAATTAACCGCGATCCATTTAGCAGATCCATTAGCAACGCGACCGAGCCACGCTCGACGTTTCGATGATTTCCCGAAGAGCGCGTGAGCGTCGCGGCGACACTTCGCGTTCGGTGAACGGTCTCCCAGCGAACGGCACCTCGAAACGGATAGATCGATCGTTCCTGTGAGATTCGAAACGCTCGGGCGGCTTCTCCTAATCGCGAATTCGCGGCTCCCAAAGACTTCAACGCGCAGGCACGACGTGCCCGCGGCACAGACGAGGGGGATCATCGAGAGAACTCTTCCGATCGATATCGAATCACCCCCCCCCCCCCCCCCCTTCCCTCCCCGCTAGTTTCGCGGTTGTATCGTGAACACGTCTCGGAAACGTGGCCCGACAACGAAAAAAAAATTCCTTCGCGACACTTGGACCAACCGGAACCAAAAGAAAAAGAAAAGAAAAGAAAAGGTAAAACTGTACGCGAAACGAGCGAGCGGTCGTCAATGAATCTTGTCTTTGTGATCGATCGAGAGAGCACGCGCCCGGCGTACGTTTTCGTGAACGGTGTTGCGAGTCAGTCCGTGATCACGCGGTAAACGAAGCGGATCCGTGTTGTTGCGTTCGTTTTCGTTCGACGAATTATATCGAATTGTGTGCGTCGCGTGACCGTGATCGGCCGCAAACGGCGAATCGTTGTCGTGGTGTACGGCGCCCCGGTGACCCGGGGGGCCCTCGATTAATTATTACCGTTACTATCGATATTATTGTCGCCATGAATACTAAATATGTAACTCAGTACAGTATTTCCACGGTGAGCAAAGCTGTGAATTGTAATCGAACTAGGAGTATCAATAATCGCTATGGACTAAACAGTTATCCGTGACTTCGTTTCCACCAATTACCGTTTCATTGTCTTTCGTTCGCAGTTGTCAGCCAATACGGAGAAACGGCTCTAAAAGAAAATCTCGCTTGTCCCGTGAAGTGACAGCGATCGACGGAGAACATGGATTTTCCGCGCCGGGCGATTCGGGTTTATAAAGCGCGCGTCATGCGTTGCATATGTATATGTGACCGTGTATCCGGTACCATTGATCGTTCGAGTATCTAATTATCCAGACCATTGCGGCAATCGACTTTTCATTTGATATTTACCCGGCTCTGCATCTCGTCGCCGACGTGTAGCCGTCGGCAGTGTTTGTTGTTGCTAATTAATTAACGTGTTTAATTCGATATTTTGTTGGAATTTGTTTTTTGGAAAATCGTGTTGCATCCAGTGTACGATCATTGCTCGTCAATAAATCGTGATGTGTATAATCATACACGCGTGTTCATTTCAATCCTCCCACGCTCCTGCCCAATTAGCGCGACGATAAACCTGCTGGCAACGATACGCCTTGCCCATCGCACATCGAAACCCGTATAACCTCGGATACCTATATTAAACCTATATTAAACCTGTATTAAACTTATATATAACCTGTATTAAACGTTCCGATTCCTAGTCCATCTCGTCGCCATTTTTTCGTTCCATCGGTGCCACCCTATTGCAGCGACTGCTGCAGCTGCGAGACGTTCTAAAAGACGTTAACCTGTAAACCGGGTACGACGACGTATTTCGTCATACCTGAAAGACAACTCCAATGGGCATGACGACCTCCATCGTCGTAGGTATTTTAAAATGTGATATCTGCATCGACGTGTACAGTAATATCACGCATTAAAATCAAGTCAAGTAATATTTCGAATTTGCACAGTTCAGTTTTAAATTCCACTGTACGGTTTTCATATGCAACGGACTAAGGGTGTCGTCCCTCGACCCCTAATTCGGCGCCAAAAGCATCTAGATTAGTTAAAAGACATTCTGCCGATTGTACTTGGAAGGGAGAGTAGGCTAATTGCGAACACGTGAGGAAGAATCGACATAAATCGAAAGCAAGATAGGAGACGAGTTCATTAATTGCGTATAGTTATAGTGAAACTATTCATTGATATACTGTGACAATTAATATTCCTGTTTTTTCAAAATATAATATAGTTTCCGGATAAAAACGAAAGCTTTAGTGTTCGTAATTCCCCGACCGTCGAACAAGCTGATAATCGCATCTATATGTAGCTTATCACTTTAAACATGATAATATCACTTCTCAAAAAATCCCCATTGCGAAACGAGTCGAACGAGAGTCAATTCCCCGACGGACATGTTTATACACACCCCTTCCTGCAGCCTACTCTATAATTGACTTTTCGGCAACTGAACCCCCCGAATGCACAGCCGATATCAAGAAAATTCCTCGCAAACTACGTGCTCCATGGATTTTCAAATGTAATTCCATGAATTCGCGTTGACTTGCACAAAACCGATTTCCTTAATTGAAAGCTTTTCCGTTTCGACGATCGGAAATGATGGCTAGGACAGTTCGACTAACGAGGGCGGAACAGGTTGCGAGGGTGTCGCGAGGGTGTAGCAACGGCGGTGTCTACGTTCTCCGAGAAGGTCGACGGTCTTTCCCTCTTCTGGTAGACGAATATTCCTCCGAGGAGGCCGAGGGTCGCAGAGTCTCCAGAAGGGGGCACCGAAGTCTCGGCGGCTCTCGGCGAGAAGAAGATGGAAGGAGGACGAACGGAAGGGTCGAGGTGCATGATCGGGGGCCGGGAATGACCTTCGTTACCTTCGGGCCGACGAGAACGGCAGGGAGGGAAGGTGAAAAGGCGAGGAGGGTACGGAGGATGCCTACCTTCGGCAACCTACATTAGGTACGGGCGACGCGGAGTCAGCCAGCGGCCGCGGGCCACGGAAACTCGCCCGCTGATTGGCTACAACCTCCCCCAGGGAAGTGCGTCGGAGAGCGTCGGAAGTGAAGAGGGGTGAGCTTGGCTAGAGCCAGGCGGTTGCACACGACGCGGAAAGGACTGTCCTGGAAGAAGCGATAGGCCGGCGGTCGTGCTCGAGGCAGCAAGGACCCGGCCGCCAGTCGGCAGAGCGCATCGTGTGCACCCGGCTTTCTCTCCCTCGGTATACCACTTCTCTCTTTCGTCCTCTCCCCGTCTCTCTCCCTCTCCCGCGGTAGGACCGGCCTCTGTCCTGCTCGGACGGCAAGACTCCTCGGGATTTCGGTGTGTCCCCCCTCGCTCCCCTCGGTACGCTGTAATGCCGCCACCCCTTCGATCCCTCCACGCAAACCTCCCGTCCCATCGCGGCCTGCCCTTGTAGCCCTCCATCCCACCGAGCGATCCTTTTACTGGCTTCCGCGCGCGTGCACGCGCTCCCTTCGCGCCCGACAGCGACAGAAACACCCCGCGGTGGTGAGCGAGAGAGGTGCGGAGGAGAGAGCGGGAGGCAGCCCAGGGGGGCGGCGAAGAGGGAGAGAGAGAGAGAGAGAGAGAGAGAGAGAGAGAGAGAACGAGAAAGGGGACTGGAGATCGGGGCGAGAAAGAGAGAAGGCGGGAAGGGATGCCGGTCGGAAAAGAGCGAGAAAAGAGACGGGCGTATCTGTGCGGACGTAGCCACGCACACAGATACCCCCGGCGCAAGTGCATGTCGCGTGATCGGCTGCGAGGGATACGGACGCACACACGCGCGCGCACCCTCCTGCTGCCGAATGTAGTAGAGAATGAATAATGTACCCACGTACAGCCGATGTCAGGAGGGGCTCCAGGGAATGCAAGCATCGGCCCGTCCCCTCCGTCCTAGGCTTTGTAGGCCGTTTATCGAAACGCAGCAGGATCGTACGCAGACGATCCTAACCGCGGTCGTCGCGATGTCCGCGAACCCTGTGGATCCTCGAGAAAAGAGAGATCGACGGATGCTAAAACTCCCATCGACTCTCCGTCCTCGTTTATCTCTTCCGTGAACTCTCACAGCAATGCCAATCTCTCGAAAAGAACATCAACGTGAAACGCGTTCCTACCATCCTGGCGAAAAGACGTAAAATTGGTGCTAAAACGACAAGAACCTGTAGGAATACCCCGTCCACTCATCTTACTAAAATTCCCTCTCCGCGATATTTCGGCCACTTGTAGCCAAATTCAGCGCGTCCGATCGCATCGCTGTTACTGCCAGCCCCCTGCCCCCCCTGCCCCCCTGCGGCGGGTAGCTAGACGAAGAATCGGTCACGCGGCAGCCCGAAACACGTGGAAGGTTTCCCAAAAGCGTGTATCGACCGATAACGCGGCGCAGGCTCACTGTAACGTTTCCTGGCGCACGAGCGCGCGCGGGAAGCGTGCGTGTGTGTCTTCGGGCCGAACGCCGTGGATCCGGGGGCCGCCCACGTATCACCTACGAGGCACCGTGCACGAAGAAGGGAACGATTCGAGGAACGGTGGACAAAGAACGAGCGAGGCCTCGGAAGCGGAGCAAGGATCAAGGGAGAGATAGCCGTGGAGACGGCTGATCTAGCGGCGTCTCATTCGCTCGTGATTCGAGCCGCGTTCCACAGCTAAACGACCGACCATCCGTCCGACGGTGGCCCGTGGTGGGGATAGCCCTCCAAGGGATCCTTTCCAGAGAAAGCCTCGGGAGGAAGCCCTCGCCTCGGTCGGTGTTCCCGAACGAGATGCTTGTACGCCACGGGGGGAGAGCACGGGAGAAAGAGAGCCGAGAGAGAAGTAGAGAGAGAGAGGGAGAGAGGGAGCGGGAGAGAGAAAGAAAGAGAGCGATTCGCAAGACCGTGCGGGGGTTGGAGGGGAACGGGACGCACGCACGCACCATGCGAATATTTTCGTCGGCATCCTCCGACTGTTCGAGGAGAGGCAGAGAAGGGGGAACAGAGTTCTTAAAGTACACCCAGGGAGTGTCAGGATTGGAAGGTCGATCGTCGTGGTGGGAGTGTGCCGCTAGTTGGCTCATAGCTGACTGGTGTAATTAAAAACGCCCGTAAATTAATGTTGCCACCGCCGACACCCCTGTCCAGAGGATCGGCCGGCCAGGTAACCCCCGAAAACGTCGGGGGCACCGAGAACTACCCCGAGCCCGGTCCCCTCCCTCGTCACGGTCGAACGGTCGAAAATTTCGGTTTGTCTTTGTCGACGCCGATTAATATTCCCAAGCGAGAGTAGGTACGCAGAGAGAGAGAGAGAGAGAGAGAGAGAGAGGCAGCCTGCTGGCTGCGAAGTTCAAAGACACGGAAGCGGCGGTCGGACGGATTTTTCATCCGCAGGTAGGAGGATTTATCGCCGGCGCGTAATCTCCGTGCACATGAATGCGAGCGTGTTATTGTGCACCGGGGAGATTAATTATGCGCATTGTCGCAACGCGTGCGGGCCGCAAGAAAGATGCTGTTCGTAGTTGTAGGCCTTGTGCTCTTTGGTAGCGGCAGGCCATCTGTTCCGCGCGACGAGAACGTCGCCAGCCAGCCAGCCAGCCAGCCAGGGCACCGCACCACCATTTTGGTTCTCGCGACTTTGTTCCCCGAAATTTCCCGTATCCCTCGCTTCGCCCGGCGATCTCGGACCCCGTCGAGGAACCGAGCGACTCTCGTCCGCTGCGAGAATCGCGAAACCTAGGCGACGACGGCGACGTTGTAAAATAGCTGGTCGGAGTGGCGCGAATCGATGAAGCCGTTTTCGGGGCAAAGAAATCGAGTCTCGGGTGTCCCGGACACCTCGTCCGAGAGCCGGTGCTCTTTTTAAACCGAGTTTCACGCCTGACCAACGCCAATCTCGCCAGATTTCTAATAATAGCCTCGAGGATCGTCAAGACTACGTGTGTCTCCGGTGAGACGAGAGCGTTGGCGGATTGAAAGATTATTCGACAGCGCAAGCGCGCCATACGCGCAAATAGCGAGCGGGTGCACGTCACGGAGATCTGTACGCTGTACTTGCACACGAAGACTCGCATTCGGCTACCGTGATACGCGAACGGAAATAACGATGATCACAATGTCGTCTTTGTTGCCGACCGCCGCTGAATATGTTTGTCGTGGAAAGTAAAAGGCTTCGGGACCGCCGAAGTAAGAACAAAGTCAACATGTAACGGCGGCGGCGGCGGCGGCGGCGGAGAAAGCGGTCGGCGCAAACGACATTAATTAAACAGCGACCGGAGGCGAACGGACGCCGACAGATTCGCGGAACAACGTTTGTTATCGGGACCCGATCCATGCAGAATTCGTCGGTGTTGCGCGATTATACGCGCTTCCGTATCCGGCGGTTTGGATCGAGCGAGTTTCGTGCCGAAGCGGAGAAGGATGCGATGTTTTCGAATGGTATTTTTCAGTCGCGGCGGAGTTGGGGCTCGGGCGGACGATAAGAGAACGTAATGGAATGGACGCGTGATAAAACGTTGCGCAACCTCGTTTAGCGTTAGATTAGATACCCGGGCCGACGCATCTGCGCCGTTTTTCGGCAGGAACCAAAATGGCGGTGCACCGGACACGGCGGGTTCCGCGGCGTTGCAACAAACGCTCGGGCCACCGCCATGGAACGGAGGACGCGGAACGACCAGATTCTCGGCTACCTGTTAACACCTGAATCGTTCCAGTTATCGGCGAGCCGCGATTCGAGCTCGTTAATGCTCGCTGTCCTCGGCAGCCCGCGAACAGGTCTCGGTTGTCTCGAAAACGCGGCCGAGAGTTATTTGCGAACCAGAATGGCGTCTGCGACCGCTGGCGGTGACTAACCGCGGCATGGAACCCCGGTGTTTGTATTAATTAGTGCACAGGGGGTCCTCGGGACAAAGGCAGGTATTGGGGTGCACGAAAAATTTCGGCACGGTTTGCCACGCCCATTGAATACACGTTTATTCCGGGCACCGAGGGGTGGTCAACATGTCGGAGGACAACTTTCGGGAACATCGATGACCCTAGCGTTCGTCGCGAATGTTAACCTATTCAGGGCTGGACTTTTACCGTCGGTGAAGGTCCGTTTAAATTTTTCGTTTCTATTTTTCGTTTTCAGCCGTAAACACAATTTTATTAGAAAACATAAGCGTACACGTATATGTAACAATATCCCTGAAGAGGTTAAAGGTTTTATGGGGGGTGTATAGATACAATTAGCCTTGCGACGCCTTCCTTGCAGGTAAAACGTGGGAAATTTTACGCCAAGAGAACGTCGGACATAGCTAGTCCCTTCCATACTCTCTAGTTCTTTTGTCCTCTGGATTGCTTCGCTACAAATGGCAGGTTATTACTGCACTATCGGGGTAATAAGCTATTCCGACAATTCCGTCTCGCTGTGCCCAAGTTTCGCCCCCCGTTTGCACGTTTTTGTTCTTTATCGGTCGGCTGTAAGTTTTCCCGTCCCTTCCCCCGGCTCACCGCGTGTCAATTTCAATAATGAGTCATTAGCAAGTTTGCAGGTATCGAAAAAGATATCCGAGGCCTCTCGAAACCGTTTAGGGTTTCCCGAGCTCGGCGACCGAGAGGGGGGAGATGAAGACCGAGGGTGTACGTTGGCCTGCGTTTTCCATCGCTTTGCCTTCCAATTAACACGACGGGGCACACGGATTTCCGTGGGCTGTGCCCGCGTCCTTCGGCGGGCATCGAAAGCCGAGCTGCCGCGATAAAACCTGATATACACCCCAAAAAGACGACGCGACAACGCGCGGCGATATCGCGGTGCGGCGAGAACCCACACGGCTCGTACGGTACGCGAAATTAACATCGGCAATAAAACTCCGGCGGCTTGCACATAATCTATCTGGTTTTATCCGGCGGCGGGGAACCGTGCGCGTCCTGCGGCGACCGGGGAGGACGCGGACCCAGGAGGACGGGGCGCCAGGTTTTCCACCGCAAACGGGTTTGCCGCGGGTCCGGAGCGGGCCCGGGTACACGCGGAAATCCATCTGGCGGCGTGTCTCGAGTGCCGATTTCCGTTCCCGGCGCGCTGTAATTGGAGGTTACAGATCGGGTCCGAAGACGAGGGAAGGAGGAGGGAACAAGGTACGCGCGAGCTGGAGGGTCGTTTCTGCGTCCGCGGCTACGAAAGAGAATCGGGAGATGCGCGGAGAAGAGGAAGGCGCGGGAACGGGAGAAAGATGCGGAAAGGTAGAAAGAGAAAGCCGAGGAAAGAAAGAAAGAGAGGAGGGGGAGAGACGACCGAGAAGGACGACAGAAAAAGAGGGGTAACTAGCGAGAAGGGTGAGGTATCGGCGCAAACGAATAGGGGGGAGCTCGTAACCGGGCTGGTAACGCGGCAGTCGTCAATGGGGTGAAGGGGGAGAGTTGTCGGGCACGCTGGTGTGCCCGGTCTAGCTCGACGGTGTGTGTAGCACACGGTGAATGGAGGAGGGGTGGCCAGAAGCGAGCGCGCATAGAGGAGTGGAGAGAAAAACGACTCGTACAGGCAGGCAGGCAGGCAAACAGGCAAAGCAAGGCAAGGCAAGGCAAGGCAAGGCAAGGCGAGCAGGCAAGACGAAGCAAGGCAAGGCAAGGCGAAGCAAGGCGAAGGCAAGTCGAGCATCACGGAGAGCCAGGTCTGGTGGCAGGCTAGGCAGGCTAGGCATCGGGCATCGGCAGCCCGAGCCCGAGTTCTACGGACACGGTGCGACTTGGTGCTCGGAGAGAAGAGGGGGGGGGGGGCAGGAGAGAGCGGCTGCGAGCGACAGAGAGCAACCGCGAGCAACCGCTGGGGAGAGACGAGGACAAAGGAGGCACCGATCGAGAAGGGGGGCACGGGAGGAGGGAAACGAAAACGGCAGGCGTAGCGAGGAGCGTGTGTACAGCCTGGAGGACAGGAGAGAAAGACGATGGAGGGGGCTGCGGTGGGATGGAAAAGGGGGTGCGCGGCGAAGGGATAACCGGGATTGAGTGAAGGAGGGAGCGGCGGGAGGGGAAAGGGCATATCCCACTCGGGGTTTCGGTTTAGTTTGGCGTGAGTCGTCGTGGTGCTCGGTGTTGTTGGTGTTCTCAGCGAGCTCGTCCCCGCACGCTCGATGTCGCTCATTTCCGCGGCTTAGTTCGAGGAAACGCCACGCCGTGTTCCGCGGCGCCTTCGTACGGGCGAGTGTGTGTGTCGCTTCGTTCCTTCGTTCTTTATTTTTTTTTCCCTCGTTTCCCCTCATTTCGTTCGCGTTGGTTTTGTTTCGTTCGACGATCCCCGTGTCTCGGCCGGGCCCCTGCCGTTCTTCCGGAGCCCGGCGCAAAAGGTGAAAGTACGGATCCCGCGTCGTCGCCCGTGAGCCCTGGCTCGAATGAGTGCCAGGGAAGAAGCTGGCCGTTGCTCGCGATTCTTGCGAATCTCGCGTACGAGTCGGGCCGTGTCGGCCACGCGACGTAGTCGTTCCTGAGCCTGGACACCCCCTCGACCCTCTCGAGCAACAGCCGTCCCTCGCCACTCGTCGTCGCCGGACTCGCAAGGAGGCTGAGGGGATCAGACCGCCGTGAAACCCTACTTGCGTCCCTTACGCCGTGATCCTGCAGTTCCAGTGTGTGTTCAAGGCACGAGCGAGACCACGGTCGTCCCCGTGCACGTCCGGGACCAGCATGCTACACCACCATAGAGGATAGCGTTTGCCACTCGTCGAACCATCGCATGCTCGCACGTAAGTAAACTCGCTCGCACACCGATCCAATGTGTATACCCGATCTAACCACGTACAGGCGCGCTTTCGAGCGTGTACGCTTGTGTGGACGGAGACCTACACCTCGCCGGTTCAACGCTGAGAGACAACAGAGAGAAATAGAGGCGGTACGGGTGGGAGAGAGATGGAGAGGGCGGTTTCCTCCATCTTTTTCTCCCCCTCCTTCTCCGTTTCTGTCCCACTACCGTCTTTCTCGTTATTACTCTTTTTCCCCTCTCCTCGCTCTATCCTCTCGCGTGTGTACCCTCCTTCTCCAACCCGAGCCCATCTTTCTCTCGCTCTCTATCTCTCTCTGTCTCTCTCACCCTCTTTTTTCTCTTTTTATCTCTCTCTCTCTCTCTCAGTCTCTCTTTCGCTGTCTATCTCTCTTTCTCTCTCGCAAGAGCGATACTCTACTGGCCGGCTCAAAATACACACGCCGCTACCCCGATGGAGCTTAAGGAGCCGCGTGTTACCTTATAATCGATTGCCCTACCGCGAAACCGTCTTACACGATGGTTAATTCAACGTCGATCGGCGAGGACCTGATTAAATTGAACGGCCTGTAGGCCGAAGCAGCAACTGTTGCGACATCCGACCGTTCTCGCGACTGTAATTTTGGGTTCGGATTATGTTTGCTGCGTTACTTTGCCCGAGAGAAATCTCTCGTTCCGTTGCCACATCGTCTCCTATCAATCTTCTGCACGGTTCTAGGACGTTAGCTACCCCTCGGCCCTCGAGAGCCCCAACCGTGTGGGGTGCGCGCACAGGATGCACGACTTTTGTTACCAAAGACTCGAATTCCGCTGTATAGTGGCCAGAAATTCCGTTACACGTTACAGAAAACTTCCGCCTCCCAGCAACGAAACGTTCATTAACGAACACTTCAATTAGAACTCACCCAGGAAAACGAAATGCTCGGCAAACACACATTTGCGGAGTCTTCGAAAATCAATTCCAATTCGCGCGTCAAATGCTTCGTCGGTATTACTGGAACACTCCCATGGGGTCTTAATGAACAGTTATCAATAGCTCCGCGAGGTCCTGGTAAAAATAAGTCGAGATCGATCTTGCTCAGACACATAGTTCCCTGCCGTACCTTCCGGAACGGTGTCGTCGTCGGGAGGATCCCTTTTTCGAGATCGTACAGAGAGGATGCTCGGCGGGGCATTACCCCGGAGCTCTTTCGGATCCCTCCACGGACCTCTACTCGGAAAAGACCGTACAAATAATCTATCGCCGTGCTAGAGCGCTTCGATCGGAATGTATTTCGAGCAGGGAAAGAGGTAGGAGACGGATCGGTCGTAGGAGGCATGGCGCGCGGGCGCCGGCGTTTTGGAGCGGCCTGTATCCGTACTTTTTCTCACATTCGCGCCGCCTCGTCTCTCGTCCTCGACGAAATCGGTCGGTGCGCGTTCGCGATACGCGCGACGATGGAATAAACATCGCGGCCGATACGAGGCGGCAGGCGGCGCGGCGAGGGGGGAGGAGGAGGAGCGGGAGAGGAACCGCGACGATACACTCTCGTTTCGCTCGAGCACGGCCGAGAGCGGTGTTGCTCTCTCGGCTAGAGCGAGCGCGCGATCTATCCCGTCGCCCGAAATCGATGTAACGGTCGGCCGGGAACACGGGGACGATCGAAAGCTTTCCAGCTGAAAAACTCGTCGCGCCGCTTTCGTTCGGGGCGTTCGTGTCGCGATCTCGCAACGTCCGTTGCCTACGAGACACACGAGAAAACGTGTCCCCACTGATTAATCAGCTGGCTGGCTCGGCGAGACCAGATCTCTCGCCGTCGTCGAACGAGGCCCGCCGTTACGCGGAGCAAGGCCCGCGAGTGGAACAATGGGGCGGGAAATGGCCGAACCACCCGATTTCAGCCACGAGGAAGAAGACGCGATTGGCCCGCGCGCGCGCCGATTTTCCTTCGCCGGGAGGAATGCGGTTCTCCTCGGCGGGGGGAACGCGAGTCGAAACTGCGGAGAAGATACGGCCGAGCACGTTATCGTCGCGTGACCAAGCCGGAATGCGACGACGACGGAAAAATCGACCGATCGGTAAAAATGTGATTACCCAATCGTTTTCGATTTCGCGCCGGCCAGGCTGCGAACACGGCGGCGACTCCTCGGCTTGCTCTCCCTCCGCTTTTAGTCCCCCCGCGGGGAGAATATATTCTTTTTTGCTGGCCGACAGGCCGTGTCGTGTGGGATTGGATGCCCGATCGAACGGACGCCTTTCTTCTGCGATCTCTCTGTACACGGTCGCTAAGGTTACTTCGGAATCACGGCCTCTTCCGGCCGGTAGGGTCGTCGTCTCCCTACTCTCGTTTCTTGGGGTACGAGCCTGTAGAGAAGCCAACGCGGAGGGATCGGAGAGAGAGCAGCTGGGGGTCTAATCTGTAG
>NC_135774.1:15455691-15456408 GCF_028453695.1 Augochlora pura | reverse complement strand
TCTCTAACCCCACTTTATTCATTTCCTTAATCCCAGTACCTACTTCGTTTGTTCCAACGATCTCGTACTCTAATATTCTCTTTTATTTCCTCTGTTCTCATTACTTAAACATCTTAATCGCTTACTTCATCCCCTATTATATATTTTCTTTTGTAAATCTTTTTGTTCCTTCCTCTTTATCAAGATGATCGCTTACTTTATCTCCTATACTGTACCTTCTTTTCTTGCAAAAATCTTTTATCTTCTCTCCGATACGCCACTCGTGCGACGCGTCGCCCCGTTCGTCAAATAAATATATTTAGGGACGAGGGTGAAGACTTTCACGCCCTCCAATCCCAAAGGTCTCCTTCTACCGCGCGACTGCCAACTTTTATCCAAATTTTCGCTCTCTAATCTCAACGCCGGTTGTGAGACGCCCTGTAGCCGTTCGAAATTGTGTCGATCGTTCGCAATTACCGCGTCGAACGGCGAGGAATCGTCGCGTCTCGTTCGGCGTTGGAACAGCGGCCCCGGAGAATTTTTCCGCGGCTCCGTCATCCGAACGCGGCACAATCGAACCCGCGCAAGGGGATGGAGCACAGCTCCGTGATATTTTCCGCTTTGTTTATCCGCGACGGTGGCAGTCGGAGCGCGCCCGGGGCCACGCTCCTCAACTAATTTCCGGCTGCGCGTGCTTCCGTCATTTGGAAGCCGCGGAGTATCGCTTCGACGAGAGTT
>NC_135774.1:15403096-15455191 GCF_028453695.1 Augochlora pura | reverse complement strand
TGCCACGGGGGTAGTTCGATCGTTTTTTCGGGGACGATTGGAATCGGGCCTGTGGCATCATCGCTCGCGATCCCGCCCGAGAATGTTGCTTCTCACGGAGCAGATATAAATAGACGAAGTGGCTAAGACATCGCGGAACGTCTCGGTGTAGGTATATGCGCTCGCGGTGCCCGACTCGGGGTCCAAATAGTACGGCTAATTTCTAACGAGATAATTGACCGTGATGCGCGGCACTACGGACTTTGTCTGCGGGTCGAAGCGTCGCTCGTCGACGCACGCGAGCGACGACGATGAGAAACGAGTTAACGCTTCCCGATTCCACGGCCGACGAACCCGATCTGTGTTGTGCACGGGGCTTTATTTAGGCGCGTCCCTGCATTCGCGACACGTGCTGCACTCGGGGAATAGACGACGCGAGCCTTCCGAGCAAACGGACGAGGAATAACGAGATCTCCGGTATGGTCGTGAGGTTGTAACTTTAACCCGTTAACCGGCGGAGACGAGCTAAACCGACGGATCGTGCTCTCGCCGGCGAAAGAATAAGCGATCGCCACGGATGCCTGCGTCTTTCTAAATCGATTCTGTGAATATTCCACGGGATCGAGGAAACATAGTCGACGGAGTTCGGTCTCATGAATAAAAATCGGATCGGTGCCACGGGAACACCGTGTCCCGGTGTCTAGTTTGTACCTGTCGATCTCGAATAACCGCGGAATAATTGATCTAATTTATAGGACAGCCAAGGGTTGGAAGTTCCAACGTCTAGTTCGAGGAGCACTTAATTGAATCGATAGCGACTTCGAGCCGGGGAATCGGTAGACGATCGAAACTTTTGGCTGACAGTGTAAAGTCGTCGAGCGTGGTCGTCGTCGTCGTCGTCGACGTCGTCTTCGTTGCTCTGAATTGAGAATAATTCGTGACGCCGTTACTCCGTATCTGTTCGAGCGATTAAAGAGCCGAGTAGCCTCGCGCGGCCGCTCGAGGACTCGATCGCCGGCAAAAACCGGGCGGCGTTAATTTTCTTGGGCAACGATAACGAGCGCCGAGGAGCGGGTTTATCGCGGGCATATCTCTCACTCTCTCTCTGCGAAATAGCGCGATATTCGATCAATACCAGCCAGGTATTCGACGGCACACGCGTTTCGTTCGCTAGGAAAGGGCTGCTGGCTGTGGCTGTGTGCTCTGTTCGGCAGAGCCAGGCCGTGGCGGAGCGGAAAAACGGAAAGGACAATTCTCCGAGCGGGGAGGACGAGGATAAAACGCACCCGTATACCCACCGGGTGGTTGCCACCCGGTAGAGGGGGGGGGGAGGGGGGCAGAGACCGAGGCAACGGGATTCTAGCTACCTGAGAAACCTTCGGGAAAGTGGGCTAAACACCGTGACACGGCCTAACCGTTCCCCCGGACCGCGTGCGATCCGTCCGAGAAGCTTTTGCGAATTGTTCCGAACCGTCTCGAAGGAAAGTCGGGTCTCTCGGGCCGAGAAGCCGAAGCGCGCGGGGACTTTGAATGTAAACGAGACACGTTCGTTTGTGTGAACTAGATGAGTAATGGCGCTGCTTCCGGGACGAGCGAACGCACGAAACGGGATGAAGTATGTCGCGAGCGAAGCTTGATTCTCTCGGTCGGACGGTCCTTAACGGGTGCCCCGAGAAACGACGGCTGAATTTCTACGCGTGGAATCGAATTCGAGTCGAAAATGCTGTCTGAATAGGGAGGGAGAATTCGAAGGGACGATGAAACTGCACCGGCGTGAGTGCAATCGCAATTCCCCGAGTTTCTTCGCGTTGCGGTTTTCCGGAGCGTGGGATCATCGTGTCGTTCTCTGTTTCACGTTGCAGGTATCATCACGGGCAGTTCCGCTCCACAATAAGAAAAATGTCGGGACCGGGCAAAAGGACTTACCTCCGCGAGGTGAATCCCTACCTCGTTTGCCTGTTGTGCAGGGGCTACCTCATAGACGCGACCACCGTCGTCGAGTGTCTGCACTCGTGTAAGTGAAGCGAAATCCTCCTCTCGCGAATGATATCTCCCCGGGACCGACCCCGAACGGATAATGATATGCTGCTCCTTCCTTTCTGTTTCCAGTCTGCAGAAGCTGTATTTTAAAGCATTTGAGCACCGAGGCCCAGTGTCCCTCCTGCAAACATGTTCTCAACAAGGCGAAGCCGAACATCAAGTACGTGTATATTCGCTTTCTGTTCCGCCTCTTCCACCGATCGAACCCTTCAACGTTCGAACGTTTCAGATTATCGTTTGCTTTCAGGGCGGACAAAGCGTTGCAGGAGATCGTGTATAAATTGGTCCCCGGACTGTATCACAAAGAGATGCGCAAGAGAAGAGAGTTCTACAAGAAGCACCCGGAGCACGGTAACGTTTCCACTCCGACTAACATTTGACAATATTTAAGACGGACGGTTCTTCGTCGATTCGTTCGCGATACTTGTTGCGACAGCGATCATTCAAACGATTTAATTCTCCAGCGGATTTCGCGACTCCGGAACAACGCGGCGAAGACGTCAGCGGCCGATTAATTTTCGCGCCGGAGGATGCGGTCAGTTTGAGCTTAGAGTACCTGCCACCCGGAGCGGATCCGCTCACGATCCTGCTCAGCACGAACGAAGACGCGAACAACGTGAACGGACCGAACAACCAAAATAGTAACAACAACGCCAGCAGTAATAACACCGGCAACCACAACGCGAACTCGACGAGCAATCGACGGTACCTTCAATGTCCCGCACTGGTGACTATAGCGCACTTGAAAAAATTCCTAGCACTGAAATACAGCGTTGACATGACGAGATACACCATCGAGATCTGCCATCGGCGTGCTCCGCTTCCGGAGCACTGGACGCTCATGGATGTCGCATATATTTATGCTTGGAAAAGAGTAAGACGACTATATTAATCTTCACGAAATAGTACGAAATGGTCTCTCTTCGTGTCTAACGTTTAAAAATTGTCTTTCCAGAACGCACCCATGCGATTTTTCTACCGAGTCGCGTTGGAAGAGCAGCGACTCGAGGCACCGCCGCACGACAGACCATCCACCCCTGGTTTGGGGGCGAGTTTACCACCCGCGGACGCCGCCGCGGCCGTTCAGAACAGAATCAACACGGAAAATGGGCAGGACGATCCGGAACGCAAGCCCGAGATCGAGCAGGCGAAGAATCGGGAGGAGAGGCACCCGTTGGAAACTAGGAACGAAGCACCGAGCGAGAAGACGAGGGTATCCAGCGAGCAGAAGGTCGTGGCCGAGACGAAGAAGCTCGTGGCCGAGTCGAAGAAGGTCGTGGTAGAATCGAAAAAGGTCGCGGTGGAGTCGAAGAACGTCGAGACGAAAACGGAACAGCCTCTGAGCAGCGCGACGGTGTCGACGACCGTGACTTCGACGACGATTTCGTCTTCCACGACGAACACGACGACCACGACGGTGACTAACACGAGCCCGTCGAGCACGTCGACGAATACGAAGGGTACGAAACAGATCAAAACGCCCATCAAGATACTGAAGAACCCGGACGGACGGTACGAGGTGCTGAGAAGCCCGTCTCTGAACTGGACGACGAAGGAGCCGAGCACGGAGCCGAAGTCCTCGAGCCCCGAGTTCAGCGTGGTGAGCATAGGCAGCGGGCAGAACTCGAACGGAGTGAAGATCACGCTGAAACAATGCACGCCGAGCAACGTAAGCCCGAATAAGCCGAAAGTGATCAGCAACGTTTTGTTGCATTGCGGCCAGCCGGAGAAGGAGAGTCCGAGCGCGTTGGTCATACAGCAGATCCAAAGAGACCGAGAAAAGCAACAGGCGGAGAAGCAGGAGAAGCAGCGGCGCAGGGTCACGTTCGTGGAACGGTCAGCTGCTACCGAGAAACCTGTAAGCAACACCGTGAAGATCTCGCCGAAGAAGCCGGCCGAGCAACAGGACAAGAGACAGTTCCTTCAAGGGTTCCAACTGACTGCCAGAGAGACGGGGTCGGAGTCGCTGGTTGACTCGAAGTCACCGGAGACCAGTGTCGGCGGGTCGTTAGGCGAGGCTCAGAGCAAGGGCGACGCGACCAAAAAGGAGGAGAAGAAGATCGAGGCGCCGACGGAAGGGCAGAATAAAAATACCGTCGAGAACGCCGCCGGTGTTAATGCGGGCGGAAGCGTGGCGAACGCGAGCAAACGGCCGGCAACGGTCAGCGGAATTAGCGGGAATGCGCGAGTGAACGCGAACAAACAGTGCAGTGACGTGGATGCACGACCGATCGGTTACGCGAAGAGTTCGAGTGTGGCCGCCGTGAACGCGAACGTGAACGCGAACACCGTTAACGCTCCGGCAAAGGTCGACGTGTACACTTTCTCCAACGACCCGCCGGTGGTCCCAGCGGGGGCGGTTAAGAGAAAGTGTCCGCCGGGATTGCCCATCTTCGACATCAAGCGGAAGAGGCAGCAACAGGTGCAGACGCCCAAGAAACAGGCTCCCGTCGCGACCGTGCCTTCTCCTCTGCCCAGCCCGGTTCCGAACAATCTCAAATCACCGAGGAAGATAGCTACCGAGCACGTGATCCCCGCAAAGAGACCCGCCAACATGATCGGCGAGCCTGGTCCTAGTCGAGCGCCGGTTCCGAGTCCCAAACCTCAGACGAACAACCCGATGCTCTCGAGCGACACGAGAAACATCTTGGACGGCTGCGGTTTGAACATCCCTGCGAGCCTCAGTATTACCCTAACCGCGCCAAAGTCCCCTGGCAGCAGCGGAGGATTCGTCGAACCGAGCGACCCCAAGGACAACCGGAAGAACGCGCTGGGAAAGGTGAGCCCTAGCATCACTCTGAACGATCGATCCGTGGATCCGCGTGTGCTGAAAGCATTGAAGGCTGGTCAGATAAGGATGCCGGCGCCACCGAAACCAAGGCAGACCAAGCAGCCGGATCGCGACATGAATCAACAGCGACAAACACCATCTGGGAAGAGGAAGAGGGAGCAAGAATCGAGGGATATCCTTGATTTGAGCGGTGGAAAGAAGGTGGACATGCATCCACTGAGAATACCTCAGCCGGTCGCGAAACTAAAAGCGAAGACGTCGCTCAGAGACAACATGTCGAACCTGTCCGACCGAGTACATGTGGTAACGTTAATGGGAGGACACAGATACTATCGAGCGCCGCCAGGATCTTTAACTCCCGCGGCTCATAGAGTGAGCGACTGTCCTTTGCCGACTCCGACGCGCACTCCTGTCTACGCTCCAGGATTGTCCAGTCCTATGAGCAACAGCCGATCGAACACAAACCTCTCGTCTGTGTTTCCCAGCCTTCAGAGTCTCTACGCCCTCAGCCAGGCCCCCAACCTCCAGCAGTTCCAGATGGACGCTAGGCTGAGGCTGCCGCGGCCGACCGAGGCGAATTCCTCGGGCATTAACACGGACAATCGAAGTGCGAACAACAGCCTGCCAGGAAAGAGTCACTTAGCTGCTCAGTGCGCGCCGGTAAAACCTGCCCGATCCTCCATCGCGCCACTAGCCGTGCCCATTAGCAAACAGCAGCAGTCCGGCGAAAGGACTGCCGCCACCGTTTGTCTGAACCGTAGTCTCGCCAACGAGGTCAGCAAGAATGTCGCGTTTCGAAGCAACGAACCATTGGATTCCGTAGACAGTGGCCAGCAGCAGTTGTCCGTCCAAACGAAGTACCCTGCGACCACGGAAAGCAGTAACCGGTACTCGCCTCGAAGTACCACCAGCAACAGTGGGAGTAACGAGGATAAGGCATCTGTTGAAACAATTCGGGACTCGAACGCTGAATCGAACAACGATTCGAAGAAAGATGACGCTGCCTCGAGGCAAACCCCTCACCGCGAGGCTGCCAGCCCCAGGGTCTCTTCAACGGCTTCTCCGTCGCCTCCGCCAGGCGATTCCAATACCAGCAACGTTAACGAGAACGCTACCGGTGCCGGCGACAACGTGACAACCGGATCGAACGGAATCGATAACGATGTGCCAGCTCCTAGCCCGATGAAAAGCACCACCCCCGCAGTGGAGGTGTCCAGTAGTAAGTCTCCGGCTAGCCCTGACTCCAGCTCGGTGACGATCGAGAGTAGTCCATCCAGCAAAGGTTGCTCAACAGTGGAGCAAAGCTTTCCGTCTCCGTCGGAGGTAACTAAGTCTTCCTCCGAGCGATCTTCGAAACCCGACAACCCAGTCGTCGACGCGACCACGGATACCGAGAAGAAACCCGCGTTCAAACAATCGGACGCGAAGCAACTGACTTCGGAAATGTTCCAGAAGAGACTGCTGGCCGCGTTCCCTTCGAACGAGTGGGCGAACAACCCCATAGCCGCCCAACATCTGGGAAACTTTCTGAAGAGTTTGAACGCCTCTATGAAAACGGAGAGCAAGCTGGAGGGGATCACGGCAGAGAAGATCGAAGCTCAACTAGCGTGCAACGACGCCGCAACTGTTCGTTTGAACAACGAAGCTTCGTCCAAGACCGAGCAGTCTTAACCACGTGGTGCGCTCTGTGCACGAGCGAAATGATTGTTCGTTGAAGGAGATAGCTATCGCACTGCCAGGTACACGGGTTACGCGAAGTGAATCGGTCTTTGAGAAGAAGAGGACGTTTGTGAATTCGGTTGAAAAGGTGCTCGTTCGGTGCTAATCGCGAATCAAATTGTTTCAACGAATGAACTCCATTTTTGTGTACGAACACTAAGCGAATTCGATCAAGGTTGAACCGCGAACCGATCGAGCTACCGAATTGCCTCTCTCTCTCTTCCAGTTAGACTCACTTCGAGCCAGCTATACCAATGTTATCGAATATCTTTTAGCGTGGATGAACGAATCAATTTGTATGATCTATTTTGAACATCTGTAAACCTTATAGGCCAGGAATGTCCGCGGGAGAGGCTGTAAGGGCCAATCGAACACCAACTTACCGTCCCCAAAAACACTTTTGTCGAGACCAACAAACATGCCACGGCATATTTCATCGACGGCGGGACGCGACGACGAGGACAACGATTGCCTTCCGTTCGTCTCCCGTGGACATTACTGTTATAGACGAAGCGTTCTGCGGATAGAAACGATAATACCTGGAATTCAGGTAATGATGTGTATCTTTACGTGTATCTCATATTTACATGTACACATATTTCATACACGTGTATCAAGATCCGACTAGAGTTGACAATTTTAAAGCTTTATCCTACATAAAATAATCACACAAAGTAAAACATGAATATAACAATAACACATGCGTGTTTCATTATTCATTAAAATATATGTGTATACGAGTATTGAAATACACGTGTACGCGAGTATTGAAATACACGTGTATACGAGTATTGAAATACACGTGTATACGAGTATTGAAATACACGTGTACACAAGTATTGAAATATGCAGATTTTGGTACACGCGTACTGGAATACACGTATAATCGTTTGTTAAAAATAATACGTCTCAAAGCAAGTCAACATTAACTAAACGTGTGCACGTAAAAATCAGATACAGGTGAAATAGAGATCAATAGTTTCGCGGGACGCTTTGTACAAAACACGGTGTACCGCGTCGTACAATACAGGGAATAGATACAGCTCGGACGCTGAAGATTTTATTTTTTCAAATTTTTTAAGGACACACTCGAAGACACGTACACACACATGCATACACACGCAACCCCGTGAAATTTGAATCTGCGCGCAGTTGCTTCGTCGGGTTTCGCTACGTTGAGAGGGTTCCGTCGGAACTTCCGATTTCGCGAAAACGATATCGACTTGTGCGAGTCTGTAAATGTTTCACGTGGGAATCGTTCCTATCTCGGTCCAATGGAACTATGCGAAAGCGGAGTGTTCGACCAAGTACCTCGCATTGAATTTACAGTCTGCAGAAAGCTCGCGCGGTTCGTTCAAGGTAGCCATTCACTCCAATCGAATTGCCTTCAGATGGTGTCCTGAACAACCCGCAAATAGTGGAATCGTTTGATCTTTTCATTTTTTTTTATTGTCGCTCAATATCATTGGTCGCAAATCTTTACAAAGCTTTACATTTTTCTCTAATGTATTTACAAGGGCGTGATCCCTTTCGCTACCCTTATGTTAACCGGATCATGGCCAAGGATTGTTAAGAGACTCTGAGAGCCCGTCGCAGCCACGCCTAGCGGCAAAAATTGACGGCAAAGTCGAAAATTATGTTGTTTCTTTATTCACCGATTACAAATCTATCGCAGAAAAGCTGCTTTAGTCGACGCAAAATCTTTCCTATTCGTCTAATTTATGAATTCTGTACGCAAGGAAACACACAGGGACCGAAAATCGACGGAGATGGAATATCCGAAGAGAAGTGGCTAGGATACAATTAATTGTATAACGTATGGATCTATGCTATTGTTAGTTTTTTCATTTACCTTTTTCGCGTTACGTTTCGCTATGAGTTACTACTATGTATACGTTGTACGATAATTGTTATGTTATGCAAGTGTATTATATTATATGTATTATTTCTTGATCTTGTATATATTTATGATTATACTTAGTCAGTCGTTCTTTGCGAGAATGCGCGCAAAATCCTATTACTCTGTAAGCCCAACAACCGTTTCTATTCAAATCGAATTTGGAAAATCATGAGAATGATCGCGATCAACAGTTTTATAACACAAAAACCGCATCGAATGTCTCGTTGCGGTGCAACGTCGGACATTCATTTTGAATAATAGAGAGAACGGACATGTAACAACTAAAGGAATATATTATTATATACCTAAAAATAAAATCGTTGTCGCTTTACTATGTCCCTCTGGCGATGGCGCGAATACAATTTCAAATGTGTCCTCCATATTTGAATAACAACATCGACATCAGTCGAACTTTACATTGTTAATATTTCAATATTGATGCTTGACTCACCGAGAAGACTTCTTGTTAATATTCCATTCCATCATAATAGCCCAACAATAAACTCAAGAACCTGTAAAGAAATTAAATTACAACTTTGTTGCGACAATACTTGGTACTATGTGAAACATAGGACCAGAGAACGAAGACTTTATTACTTCATTGCTATTGTAAAAAAGCATGATACCTCGACCAACTTTTATGATAACTTTGTATTTGGAGTTTCGTATTTTCTTCTAATGCCAGTTTATTGTTAAAATAATAGAAAATATTCGATAAATTTTGAAATTCGAAATCTTCTAATGGGACCGTTACGTACTCACTACTGCGTTCCACAAACTATTAAATGGCGGATCCTGAAACCACTGTTGCCACCTTAAAAAAAATTACAACGTAAAGCAAAATTACGACAAAAATTGAAGAAATTATCGAGTAAATTATCATGTATAGAGAATCGAGTGTATACGAACACCTCTCCTGTGTTCTAATTCTAATTTAAAGTACAAGTTTATGGTTTTATATCGAATGTATGATATAGTACTGCGTCTCCAAACTAAATTATGATGGGGGCAAAAAGCACAGAAATTTGAGGTAAAGTACAGAAACTACCATTCTCTGATTGCTTGATGCTTTTATGCAGTGCTGCCCTCACACTTTTAAACAAAGAGAGGGTGAGTCGAGTGAGCAAAAGAGCACGACATCAGCACGCACAAGCGAAACAAGTCACAACGATGGACAATGTAGCTCGTCGCGCATTACCATTCTTGTAGTTTCTTGTGGAGCATGGCGCTCCATTTGAAACACGCGGCTCCATATTCGACTTATATTTTTCGCTTTGAAAGATTCTACAATTATTAAAATTTTTAATAACTCAGAAGCTACATTTTAACTAATGATTACTAATTTATGAATCTAAAAAACATTTAGGTAATGGTAAATTTTTTACAACTTCATGGTATGTGGATTAGAAAGTTGTTAAGACTTGACTTAACAAATTTAAAATATGATACTGCATAAGTCTACCGTCAGAAACAATAGCAATCGGATATTAATGGCTATGGACAGGACAAGTTTTCCTTAAAAGTATATATTCTAATAGCCTGGAATACCTGAGAGTGGAAATTCCGAGTGAAAGCTTTAGACCGGGGACAGATAACATTAGCACATCGTATACCTGCGAATGGACCTTATTTTATTTTATTACTATATTTATGACCCTTACGAGTTATTTTCATAAGTTCAGTTCATGAGGCAAGGTTCTCATCTGTGTGGACACTCACACATAGAACCTGCTGGTTTTATTATGTCTCTCTCGATCATCTCCCGTTCTCTTTCTAAACCAACTGCGCGAGTTGGATGCGCATTAAAATGGTGGGGGGATACAAGCGCCATAGACTGAAAAGAGATAGAACGGCTCAGTATGGTGTAGGACTTATCGTAGATCAGATGTGTACCGTACCTCGATGGGATGAAAGGTTAACTTGCTGTATGAATAGTGATTGAACAACTAACGAGTTTAGTTGCTTTTGCATCGTAAATGTAAAAATGAGTAACATGAAAGAAAATTCTGTTGCTCCCGTAAAAAATGCAACGACCGCGAACACGAAACCTTACGGAAAGATTGTATTAACGTTACAAAATTGTCTCCTACCCGAAGAGAAGCTTAACTCGACGCCGTCACATTTAGATGGATTGGATGCAGAAACTGAAACTGATCTTCGAATATTAGGATGTGAGCTAATACAGATAGCCGGTATTCTACTGAAACTACCGCAGGTAAATTATTTAATCTGAAAACAAACAGAATGTTTGTAAACTTTATAACCTCTATAACCTCTAAATCATGCTGTAATCTTTGCTTTTTCCGATTACGTCGAACAGGTTGCGATGGCTACAGGACAAGTAATATTTCAACGATTTTATTACAGTAAATCGTTAGTTAGACATAATATGGAAACTACTGCAATGGGTTGTATTTGTTTAGCTAGTAAAATTGAGGAGGCACCCAGACGTATCAGGGATGTGATTAACGTTTTCAATCATATAAAGCAAGTATCTAGCCAAAAGTAAGTGTGACTCTGTATTTTCTATATTCCTCTTAAATCTCTTGCAATTATATGTGTATCTCTTTAAAATTTGTTTCAGACCAATACAACCAGTGATATTGGATCAAAATTACGTGGCATTAAAGAATCAAGTGATCAAGTCAGAGAGAAGAGTCCTTAAAGAACTAGGGTTTTGTGTTCACGTAAAGCATCCCCATAAGATCATTGTTATGTACTTGCAAGTATTGGGTTATGAAAAAAACAAGGCTCTGATGCAGCAATGTTGGAATTATATGAACGATTCGTTAAGGTCCGATGTATTTTTGAGACATCAACCAGAAACAGTAGCCTGTGCATGTGTCTACTTAGGAGCCCGGCAGCTGCAACTTCCACTACCCACTGCACCTGCTTGGTTTTCCCTTTTCAAAGTCAACGAATCTGCCATTAGAGACGTTTGCCGTCGCATATTACGCCTTTATTATCGACCCCGTGTTAAGCCAGAACAGTTAGAAAAACGTGTTGAAGAGCTTCGACGACAGTATGAAGAAGCTAGAACCAAAGCTAGGGGAGGAGACGTTGATAGTCACACACCGAGTCCACCTCTGCCTAAACATCACAACGCGTGGGGTGGTTTTATCAGCCGTAGCGGTACACATGCGGCTCCCGAAAGAACAAAATCTCCTCGGTATAGTAACGTTTATGGTAATAATTAAATATCCTGCAGTGAAATTTACTTATATTTTTATTTAGGCGTTCGAAGTCTCCGAGTACTTCGCCCTCACGGGGTGAAGGAACGAAACATTCCAAGAGGAAGAAACATAGCCGAAGTAGATCCCGTAGCCATAGTCATGGCCGTTCGCGAAAACCGAAGAAAGCACAGCGTAGACGATCCGGCAGTCATAAATCTTCACGTAGCCGATATAGATCTCGTAGTCGATCACGAGATAGAGATACCGAAAAATCAAGTAAACATCGCAGCAAACACAGACGACATTGAGTTAATTCAATGTACAAACAAAATTGTTTCATATTACAACAAAGACACTGCGAACGAGTGTAGCAGTTGTTATATCCACTTTGTAATATAATACGAGGCCTTTTTTTACCTCCGCTTCATTGACAGAGAACTTAAATAGGACGATTAATTTCTGTTGTGTGGTACATATCTTGAGTTTATTTAATAACGCTAACTATAGGAGTTGAAACGAATCATTTGTAAGAGTGTCCACTCGAAGTACCTTGTAAAGAAAGAAAGAAAAAAGAAGTAAAAAACGGTACCATTCTCAGAGAAATGTTACGAATAACAATACTTAAAAGAGCGTGTATTTAATACAAATACAGTTTAAAAATAAAGTTTTATATTCATGTAGCGCCGTGTATCACTTTATAAAATCCAGCTGGCGGTGCTCTTTTCTTCTCGACAGAAAGTATAGTTGAAAAATCTAACGATGACAATTGGGGAAGAATATGGACGATATAACCCCTATAATACTGCAGATTTTCTATAGGATTTCCATGCAGTGTTAAAGACCGTAGGTTTTGCAAATTTTTCAGTTTCACGACATCGTTGATATTTGATATATCATTACCGTGTAAATAAATGATCTTTAGATTTGGAAACTTTGTAATGTCGTCGCCAATGTTCTTTAATTCATTGAAAGAAAGATCGATCCAGCTGAGGTACGCAGGGTCATCGAGAAGTTTCTGTGCGAGACTCTCAAATCCGTCCATCGAAGTTAACGAATTATGGCTTATCCAGAACGAACATGTTACGAACCGATCTGTAGGGGTTCGAACTGGTAATTTACCTGTCCGTGCCGCTTGCGGGCGTTTGTCTGCCAATTCTCTTGGAATAAAACAAATGTTATTGAACCTTTTCGCTTTCTAAAATACGAATAACTTCTAATCGTTATGAATATTATTTTCAAGAATGGCATACCCCTCATGGTTGTTGCTTTTTTAAATGATAAATCTAATGGCGCAGCTATCATCATTTCTTGACGTTCAGTTCGTTTGTAAGAAGACAACGGATCTTCGTATGAATTAGCGACATCCATGGTAAATTAGAAATATAATAGCTACTATGAAACTAATTTAGAAATAGTTTGTCAAATATTAATACTCACTCTTCTACGTTCACTTCGACCAAGAATTGCGATCACCGTAAGTTTTTCAAACTGATATAGACAGTCATTTATCCAGCAACTGACAATTCAAACAATTTCTCCAAGTTTTCATTCACAGTAATTTAGAATCGAACAATATTTAACAACGCAACCTGATCAATTTACCGCAGTAATAATCCTCTTCCAATTCAAATTCAAGAAATTCTTTTGCACACGCTTTTGTGAACGCTTAAAATTTAGTTCCTAAAAATCTCGGTAGAGCGCGGGCTTTTCAAGCATGCGTATTCTTCAACATGGTTTTGCCATTCTGTTGTGCGCATAACGACGCAACACTGGCATTAAAAAAGGCGGTTATAAACGGAATTAAAAACATTGCTTTGATTTTGATTATTTCTATGTAAGTATTTGCGTCGGATTGTCGCATAGACACGCATAATACAGAAAGACATACGAACAATCTTATTGGATTCGATATTTCACGTGAGAACGAAAATGCCGCGAACGAAAACTACTCGGAAAACGAAACAGGAGCTACAAGCTGTGGATGAAACTGACTCAATAGTAAGAGATTTTGAGCGGCAAGCTCACTTACGGATTTCAAAATTGGAATCGGAGACAAAAATAGCGATTAAAGGTCTAGAGAACATTTTTAATATTACTATATCTAGGCTCCCAAAGGAAATTCAACTGATTACCCTTGGTGAGTTAATGAACTCCGAAATTGACGACCAGAAAGAGAATTATGAAGAAGTTTCGTCATCTGTTAATGAAAGTTCATTGAAAACGACTACAACGACAAAGAAAAAGAAACCTGCAAAGAGAATTACCACTGCATCGGACGATGGATATGTGACTGAAGGAATTGCAACTTCTCGAACCTCAAGAGCTCAAAAAGATGAGCCTCGGAGGACCACAAGAAGAACACGTAGTAATTCGAAGACTAGACAAGTAAAGCTTAGCCAGATTAATCAAGAGACTGTAAAGAAAATGAAGAACCTAGATTCTAAGGAATCTATGAAAGCTGATCAATTTAAAACTCCTGCATCATTAAAACCAAACAGCAATACATATGGTCTTGTGACTCCAAAAGTTAAACCAAATACACCATTAAATGTATTGAGACGGCCACGACAAGGGGAAATGGTTCTTAGTATGCAAGGTAGTCCCTTATTGGTTTCTGCGGTTGTACAAGAAAATACTGCTAACATTAATGTACCTTTAAAGAATGGCAATGTAATATCTTTGCTACCTCAAGAAGGCTTAAGGATGTCACATATCCCATCAATAGATCCAGAAACCATGCGTCAATTACAAACACTAAAGAATCATATTGAAAAAGTTATTTCAAAGAAATGATCAATTTCTTTAGTATGTATTTTACTTGTGAATGCTGCATGTAATTAAAAGCACAAGATATGATTCATGGGGATTCCGGATTACAGCAGGACCAAGAAGTATTCTTATACTAAATCCATCAGATGTAAGGTTATAATTAAAACAAATTCTTCAAATTTAGGGTGATCAGAGAATTACATGATAAAAAATTGATTGTCTCTTAGTAGTCCTTGCTGAAAGAAATCGATCCTGAGATTAGAGAAGTATAGGTACATGCAAGGTGTAGGCTGCTTTTGGTCTACACTGTAAGTCATATTGAAAAGACTATCTCAACAAAATGATCAATTTCTTTTGTATGTATTTTACTTCTGAATGCTGTGAGCAACATTGGAATAATTGATCTATGATCAATCTGTGTTTTGAATGGTTTGTTGAGTTTTTTAAATAATTGAGACTGTAGATGTATCTGACATTTAAACAACACTAGTTACTACCTTTTTTATCTTGCTAGCTAATAAGACTACTTTATAAGACATTAGTGTAAAGATATGTTTCTGGAATTAATATTTTAGAGTAAAATTGTATTATATAGTTAAGGATGCTATTGAAACATGTATGAATTTTTAAATTATCATAATAAAATTTAAAGAAACCTGTAATATATTTGTATGGTACATTAAATTATACATTACAAGTTATAAACTTAGGATATAATATGTGTTTGAAAAGTTTTTGTGTACGATTAGACTCTTTTTTAATGACTAATTTAGAAAATAGTACAAATAAAGAATTTCAAAGTTAATTTTACTAAATAGTTTGAAATCGTTAATTTATCACACGGACGAGTGAGAAAGATTAAGGGCGCGTAGGTTCCACATTTATATTTTAATGCACATGCGCGTACAGGCAAATCTGTCAAATGAGCCAAGTGTATTTGCTTTCTCCTTCTTTATGGTATTAATAGTGTTTCCAATAATATTAGCGTGTAAAATCATGTACGAATCATTGTAGCATCATTTTCCGATGAGTAGTGATCAATGCTATTCTTTCATTGTCATTGTGTTCGATGTATCTTATTACTCTAACCGCTGTTCAACAAGCGTGTAAATGGGTGAAAAATGATTGAAATGTTGAAGTATTTGTTACTGAGCTCATCAACCCAAGCTTACAAGTTAAGTTAGATTTTATATCTTCGGGAAAAGTGTTGAGTGACACTTATGTTCTTCCGTTTTATTAACTCTACACCTCGCTGATATTAAAAGGTTCCAAGAAGACAACGAATACATCCGTTCGAAAATCTCTATTTGAGTAATTCTCATATTAATAACTGTATATAACAGAATGTAAGGTAACCTCCAACGAATTATGCAACAGATATTTCAAAATATGATTCGACTGCAACCTGTATAAAGAAACACTGGTGGGGAAGTTGATTCTTAAAATATTATTGTTCACACGCAATAATTTGCATCTAAGCGCTGTAAAAGATATGTTTGTGAACCTATTTGAATAAAAACAACAATATGGTGCGGGTAATCACAGTTCATAATTTCCTGGGACAGCACATTACCCAGATCGAGGAGTCAACAGCCAGTTGCATAGCAAATACATCTGGACGCGAAATGCTCCTCCTAGCACTGTCGACACACTGTGTAGAAGTATGGGAATTGACAATGTCTGATGTTAAATTACATACCATATTTCCAACAGTTGATATGATCAGTCAAATGGTACACTGTACCAAAGGAGACTATGTGGTCACATTAGAATCAAAATATGCTAGAGATGCAACTATTAATAATCAGATGGGGAAAGTAACTAATAATTTTGTTAGAGTCTATGTCAACTGGGCTATAGTGAAAGACCAAAGTCAACCTATGCGTGCTAGAATAGCAGGACGTGTTACTCCGAGCTTAAATCGGCCTCTAAATAGCTTAGAGATGATAGAGCTACCATTGAGTGTGCAGCCCACGTTGATTGCTTGTTGTCAAAGTACTGGTAATCTTTTGGTAGCATCTGGAAATAGTGCTATTCTTCATGAGTTTAAAGTTGAGACACAACAAGTCTCCAAAATGAAATTCATAGATTTTGAAGCAAGACCATGGTCTTTGGGATTCTCCTTCTGCCCTACATACATGGAAATTGTCGAAGATTTTATTGCTGTCATGAATAAATCTAACTTATGTGTTTTCAGGCTCACTAATTCAATGTATGAGGATATTGATCAGCTGAGCTCTTTAACTTCTACAAATTCTTCGTCCATTGACAAGACTTCCATATCTACAGATTCCTCCCTTGTTGAAAACAGCAATAGTATAGGAAATCAAGATGAGAACGTGGCATTACAGACCACGAATTCAAAACATAGAAACTCTACACAGGATCTTCATTTTGTAGGATCAGAAACCAATGATATGAAATCTAAGAAAAAACGTAAGAATTCTAAAACAAATGTATGGTATAAACTAGACACAGGAGACTTCAATACAATAAAATGTAACAATAATAAAGCTATTATAGATTTGGATCGTTTAGCGCACAACGAGAAAGATGAATTGCAAAGATTAATTGCACAAGATGTGATTGATGGGAATTCACAATCATTGACTATAAATTTTCCCTCGATTAGTTTAGAAAGAGCAGGACCAGGACATACTCTAAGTCCATTTATACTAAATCCATCGGATATGAGAGTTATAATTAAAACGAATTCTCCAGATTTAGGGTGGTCTGAGAATTACACAATAAAAAATTTACTGTCCCTCAAGATTGTAGCAGTTAATAATAATTCGAAACTCGATGGAAGCTCTGAATTGTTCAGTTGTTTACTGCTGAAGCCACTGTACATGAGAAAGGAATGCAATAGCACCTGCTTAAAGAAATCAATTCTCAGGTCAGAAAAGTATAGATACTTGCAGGGTATAAGCTGTTTCTTGTCCACACTGCAAGAAGGATACCTTTATCACTTCTCTGCAACCAGTTCAAATCCTACAGATGCTACTTGCTTAACGACTTATCCATTTACTGCACCTGTTAACCATGTAGCTTTAGAGCACACGGCTCTGCATGCTCTAACCGAGGCAGGTCTAGAATCCTACACATTACGTTTGTCTCATCACATCGCGAGAACGTCAAACAGCCTGGAAAATTACAAAGTTACATGTCCTGGCATTGCAGAACCTGTTTGTTTGATCGGCTTGCGACCATTTCTAGGGATACAGCAGTTACTACACAGTAGAAATTATTTAATTCTCCTGGCAAAAGCAGATAACTCATGGACATTGTACTCTTTGATGTTACCGAAGCTGGAGAACCTATATTACGACTTTTTGAATGCGGCAAGAAGCCACAAAGCCTCTAGTCCTGGAACTTACAGGCATTTGCTTGGAGAAGCTCATGCTGTGATACGTTTAGCTAAGGACACTGCATGCAATTCTTCGGAGAACGACGATGTTGACGACACTGCGAACAAGAATGTAATGAAACTGAAGAACTTGTATAATCAATCCTGCGCACTACTTGCCGATTATTATATTAAATCAGAGTACGAATCAGACTGGGATCTTTGTATACCATATTACAAAATGTCTGGGTTAAAACCAGCGGAGGTTTTATCTAGAAAATCAACCAAGGATGCACCGGGTCTTGTTACTTTCTTAACAGAGATACTGCTAACTTTGAAGAGTGGCTCAGAAGCCGATGCACTATTCCAAGGTTTCAATATCGTAGAGATGATCTGCAAACTAAAAAAGGGCAATTTGCTCAAATTAATTTTCGGCAGCCCTGTTCTTCGCGAATATACCACAGAAAAGTTGATTCATCTTTTATTGTTGTATGAAACCGACGAATTAGTTAAGTTAGCTTTAGCAGTTTTATACATACAAGCAGAAAAACAGGAACAGGCGGAAAAGGCGCTTGAACCTGTTACTCCACAATGTATAAAAAGAGTGATCATTGAGCATTGGGACTTATTATTCGACATGACTGCCATGAGGAAGAGAAGCCCTATGATTCCAACATTTTCCGATTTCGCTGGCATGTTGATGCGTCTAAAGAATATGACATTCGTCGAGATTTTGATACAAATAATAGAGGACGACGGGATATTATCCTTGCACCAGATAATACAGGTGTTTTTGGAGTATCTGCCATCTAGAGTGGGTCGGGACGGCCACCATGCTGCGCTAGCATTGCAGCTTTTCCTCGAAAAGTATCTGCACAACTACTTTAGTACAAAACTGATCGCAGACTCATCTACTATAAACAAAAATCAAATACGCACGGACTTTGCTTTGGTAGAGGCATTCAAGTTGCTGGTACGCTCGTACCTCGGCAAATTGTCTCAAACCAAAGTGTACAAATTAGACAGTATAGAGAACATAGATGAAAACTATAGTAACTTCATATTTTCAAAATTTAGACCCGATTACTTAGATAGAATGCCACCGTACGCAAAAGATTATCAAAAGATGTTGAATGCGAATAATTTGAAGGATTTAGCGAACATCGATAAGACTGACAATGAAAAAGTGATACCTACGGAATTGTTCAAACTGCAACTACTTCTGTCTTGCGATTTTGTGCCCAATGAATGTTTGCACGAGGTGAAACAGTTCCTCGACACGCAAGAAGTCGAGGGTAGCTTATCTTTAAAAACGCTGTGTATTCAGGACACAGATAAAGTGACTACCATCCTGATGGAGGACTGTCCTCAAGCTATTGTACAGTACGCCAAGGTACTCTTAATTGTTTATAATACGTTCAGTTGATTTTGCAAGAAAATTTCATACGATTCTGAAATTTCAGGATGTTTATGCTAACGAGTCGGAGTGGAAGTATTTAATTGATTTAACGCAAAAGAAAATTTCGGCGTCCAATACGCGACAAGAGTTGCATTGCTTGTACACACAAATCATGAAAGGTAAATTGGTATAAAATATTAAGCGTGTTCATTACGCTTAATGTAATGGTTCACATTTCAGAAATTCTAAATTATTTGCCGCACACATTGTCATTGGATGGTCTACATCGTATCGTCCCGAAGGACGACATCATCGCATTTCAAAAGTGCACCGAAATGTGCACTCAAATCATGCACGCGGAACATGTTAAATCTTTAATGATGGAAACCGGACAACAACTTTTGTCGACGCTAAAATTATGAGCAACAGTCTTAACTAAATAACTGCGTCGTCTTGTGGCGATAGTATAGGTCCAATTCATTTTATCTGCAGAAAAATATATATTGCGGATGCAACAAATATATGTTGCGTTGCACGCAAAGCATAGGAGAGATACGTTTGGAACAAAGTATACTTAGTCAAATTTGTTATGAACAATAATTCATAATTCCTCATGTGATACGACATTTGCGAATTCCTATTTAACTCGCAATTCATCGCTTACCAAAAGTTATTTTACATTCGATATAATTATTATCTTGTTTATTTTTTTAAATTTGATCGATTCCTCGTTATTTATTAGTCTCGCATTCGTAAATATCTTTTTACATAATCTTATGGTAAATTTGCAAATAATTGTTGTCTGATGCACAATTTTTACAAGTATCTTTACAGTCTAGTCATTTTTACGATATTTCAAAGATTACACATGTCTTTGATCGAATTTTTTAACGTTTCTGTTTCTTTACACTGATTTTAGCTACGCACAAAATTTCTATGGACAAAGTTTTATCAAAAAAATGTCAAAAATCGAAGACAAATACTATAGATAAAATGAATTCATATTATAATCGATTGTTGAGATGTTCTATATAGATATATTATATTGTGTCTAGACGAATGTTATCTTTCCCTTAGCCGATGTCAAAGCAGAATTATTTATCGGAAGTTTATGCGAAACTGGGCGAATAAAACTTGAGAGTTCACAGTGCTACATGTTCTTATTCTATGGATTGCTTTAAATTAAATCATTTGAATGATCTATTTTACAAATCGTTTATATTTTAATTACTGAGGGTAAGATGACGCGCGTTTAAGAAATCTAATAACGCTAAGGATAGTTACTTTTCACTAAATTCATTGATGGTATAATGTAGAATTTTCTAATCATCAATCTCTGAACGTTACGAAATATGTAACTTTAATGTGCCTTTAGGATTAATTTCTCTTTGTTACAAATATAATATAATTCTGTTAGAAGTGATCTACAATATTTATAAATTACGATAGAGATAATATATCTGTAACTCATATCATAATGCTTCTTTACTGAATAACTACTCTTTTATAATGATATTATTTTATCTGATAGAAGCAAGGAAACTTTTCTAATTCGCATATATTTAGAAATATCTATAGTTAATTATTTTACTCAGGGATTAATTCGATTTTATTGATTCCATAACAATTTTATGTACATATAATTTATATAACCCATTTTCAATTTATATAAAATGAAATGATAGGAGCTGTATACCTGTTAGTAATATTGAATCAAAACAACTTCTAAAAAATATAAAATATCATAATCGGGTATATAATATTGTTAAATTACCCACTCTCGTAGTAATGAAATATCTAAAAATTATGAATCTAATCGATGTTTATATACACATTTTCGAACTATTGGAAAATAGTTTTTAAGCATTTTTTATTTCTGTTACCATAAAAACTAAAAACTGTTTATACTTTTTCAACAAGTAGCTTCAACAAGTTTGCATACCTTCATACAATTTCGAACTCCTTATTCAACCTCGCCAGATCTCTAAAAAATAGACAAAGAATTTTATTCAATCTGATTACGTGTGTATTTAAGATTAAATATTCTCATAAAACTCGCAGCAACTGTTTGAATCGTACCTGCTTTCTATGGCATCATTTAGATGGTATTTGTGCATCAACGAGATAACAAGTCTCAACGTTGACCAAATGGTATTTGACATGGCTTTTGGCGATAAACTTTCACCATGCGCTCCACGACCAGCAGCTTGTTGATTTAAAGCAGTCAACAGATGTTCACCAGCTTCTCTGCAAGATAATAAAGAAAAATGTTGTACTTATTTAAAAATAAAATAGTCGATAACTTGAACAAGGATGTTATTTACGTGTATGCATTAAGATTTATGCAAGAAATCCCCAGATTATAACGTGCTCTAATAAATCCTGGAGATAATTTCAAGGCACGATGGTACGCGTTTATAGCTTCCTCCGATTTCTGACCATTCGCCAAAGTTGCGCCTAATCTATTCCATAATCTGGAATCCTTTAAAAATACGATATTTTAAATACATCATACTAGAATTACTTGAATATAATGGATTTCATTGTATGTACATTGGGGCGAACTTGTAAAGCTGCCTGAAAGCAATCACAAGCTTTATCATATTCACTGGACAAATTAAAAAGTACTCCTAATCCGCATTGAACATCCGCATCTATTTCGTTCCGTGGATTCATCCGTGCAGCTTGAATATAAAGACTTTTCACTTCTTCGTGTACATCACTGCAAAGAGAAAATACAGATTTGTTTTAGTAACAATTCCATACATACGTAGTGTTATGAATAATCTGCGCTCTTACTCGAATAAAATCGTCGAGACATTAGATTTTGACTTTTCATCGATAATAGTTTTTTTTGTCGAGAGATGTTTATATTTCTCATTTTTTAGTAACCATTCTTTTAGAGTTAAACATGCTTGATTTTGATAAGATTCGTTTGCGTATGACACTGCGAGAGCCATCAAGGCGTTGCTGTTCATAGGATCAAGAGTCAGACAACGTTTTAAAGCTGAAATCGCTAATGGATCTTGCTCGTTTTCGGCTTGAGTTTTTCCAAGGAGCAACCAAGCTTCTGGATCGTTTTCGTTTTGTTTCACAGCTGCTTCGAAACAAAGGATAGCACTTGGTAAATCTCCAGCATCTAATCTTCTCTTTCCCTCTTCTAATGGATTGGGTACTTCTTTCATAGGATTTTCTTCGTGAAATTCATAATCTTTAAATGGATCATAGTATGTATCGTATTCTGATAGCCATGGATGTTTGCTGGATACCTTTTCACCCGATGATATCTTCTCCCATTCGTTCTGTAGTCTTAAAAATGCGGAATCGCCGTTGTCTGTCTCTAAAACATAAATTATTAGCTAATAACTTCTGAAAAATATATCAACAAATTAAAATGGGATTATGAATGAACCTGAAGATGGATTATCTTTCTGAAATTCGTCTATCCCATCACCAGCAGTTCCTGCCTCTTCATCTCCCTCTTGTTTCATGAACTTCATGAATTTTGAATACGATAAATCATTTTCTGCTGTCTCTGTTGTGTTTTCTTTGTTAATATCAGTTTGTATCGCATCTATGCTGTGTTCTATGTACTCTTCAGCCCATTTTGGTCCTAGCCCAAATTCATGTGTTTGTGGAGTTGCAGCACTATTTGGAATCACAACACGTTCCACATCAGGTTGCCAGATATCATCAGTATGGTTTTCCTACAGTATGAGAGAAACAGAAAGATTTATTATCTTAAATTCTAATATTAACACCAAATAATCCATTAATATGACAAGAATTATTACACTAAAATGACGTCCAGATTCAAGGTACTGATTTGCCCAAGCTGTGTCTAAACCAGTTAATTCTTGAGCTACTCCTGGTGCTGCTATAGGTGGATGAATGTTGTGGTCAATCTCTCGCATTTCTTGTAATAAATTATCCATTCTAAATGTCTGAGGGCATGAAGCATTTTCTTCTAAAAATTGTTTAACTAACTGATCTGAACCTATAGGCTGAAAAGACTCCACATGTCCAAAAGGGTGATGTATTCCTTCTTCCTTGAATCCATGATCGCGTACAAAATGTGATGTCAGATGGATCAAAGAACTAGGTCCACCACAGTCACCCTCGACCAATTCACGAAGTGCCATTTTCCACTTGTTATTATGATTCACCTAAAGCAAATGAAAAATATTCCATTACCTTTGAGAGTAACAGTGTTTAAAACAAACACAGAGTAAGTTGTGTTCATAAACCTTTAGATCTTTTGGCTTTAAATTATCAAACTTGATAAAACAACAAAAACGCACGACCAAGTAATAAAATTTCATTAAGCAATCTTACTGTACGCGCTTTTTTACGAAGATTAAACGCTGAAGTAGAACGTAGTAAAAACAAAATAAGACGTTTAACACGAAGCTCGCACACGCGAAAGTGAATGAAATATTTCGATAACAAAACTCACGCGCTTATAAAAGAATAAAGTGTACAAACCTTTTCTCCTGAGAAATATTATTTAATATTCGTATGATGCCGTTGATGTTGCACTAAAAGGGCATTTTTTTGTGAAACACAAACCGTTCAACAAGATTATTCATTTCCCTGGCATCGCGCAATGTCGGTAATATCTACTAAATAAATTCTGCTGTATAATGGTGGGGTGGATGAAATTATCATAGCAAATGTACGTGTTAACGTTTGATACTAACAAGATGCATATCATAAAGACATTGTGCATGAACAGTTGGCGCATGAACGTCAAATCAACGAGTTGTTGAACGACGCAGTGTTGAACATCTTTTTCTGGAATGCCTATAAGTACAATGGTTGCATTAATAGTGTACGTAATTATAGCTTTTGTTTACGAGAACGTTGAATATTCTAAGTGATTGTTGTAAACTTTTCATCTCTTGAATAGTTATATAACTAATTAAAAATCCTATAACTATTATATGTGCATACGCATCTACGCTTATACAGGGTATTTAACAAAAATCAGAATATTAACACGAATTGTTCTTAAATAACATAAATTTCATCGAGAGAAATGAAGGTACATTTTATTACGTGTAGATTGTAAATATTAAAAATTATTCAGGAATTTGGAAAATATTTCTTGAATGACGAAAATTGGACAAAGTTACTATGTACTGCGAATCGGGAAATGTTCCACGTGCAATACTATCGCAACGCCCCCGTGTGATGGCCGTAGGAATAAACTTGGAAAACAATGTTAGTTTTGATATACTAGGTTCTTCAACCTCAGTGTTACATATTAAAAAACTTAGTCACGTCTTCTGATTTAGGCTATATCTATAATATTCAAATTTCTCCGAGAGACATATTAAAATGACGGATTTTGCGAAAGCACAGCTTTTAAAATACGGTTGGAGAGAAGGTACGGTATCAAATAAGTTATGACATTTGTCGTATGAATTGCTTTCTTACAATTATTAACAATTATTTACTATACCGCGTGGAAACAGGCAAAGGTCTAGGAAAAAATGAAAATGGTATTGCAAATGCATTGAAACCAAAGCTTAAATTTGATTCAGTTGGAATAGGACACAAAAATGAAGACTGGAATGAGTGGTGGGCAACTGGTTTCAATAATGCAGCTAAAAACATTACGGTTGAATCACAATCGCAAGGTGTATCCATATCTGTTTCAGAAGAAAAGAAAAATGAGTTGCCTAAACATTTATCTCAAAATAAATTTAGCTATGGAAATTTTCTCAAAACCTCCACACTTCTTAATGGTACCTTGGTGCAAGAACATAAGTCAAATGTTCCTAAAATAGAAAAAAATGAGGAGAATGTACAACCAACTTTTTTAACAGACGAAGAGTTGTTCAAAATATGTAATGGCAGAACTGCTCACAAGGGAGCTAGGCACGGTTTAAAATTAAATGGTAAATTAAAAAGATTAGAGGAACAAGAGAGAAATTTCTTACAAATGCATGAAACCTTACCTATTAATCTTTCGTCGAAAGAAGAAGAGGGTACCTCAAAAAAATCTAGGAGTTCAAGAAAACGTAAAAGAAGAATAAATGATTTGACACATCAATTAGATATTTTATGCAATATAGATGATACCGTAGATACATCAAAATTAAAAGGGAAAAAAGCGAGAAAGGAAAAAAAAGGTCTGGTAAATAATAACGTTTATGGCAATGAGAAAGAGGAAGAAGATAAAGAAATTGATGATATGCTACTTCCTACAAAGGAGCAGTTAGATAATTGGGTGATAAGAAAAAATAGAAAACTAAAAGAGGATCGTAGTCATGGCTCCACACACAAAACAAAGAAAAGGAAAAAGGAAAAGAATAAGAATTACCAAACGAATAATTTTAATATAAAAAATGAAATTGTTCAGTGTCAAAGTCAAGAAACCGATGCTGACATAGTAGATTCTATACTTCATACAGAACTTCCTCATAATGAATCCCCTTTAAGTTCTAATAAAGATGTGAACTCAATTCCTTATTCATGTTCTTCAGATACATACACAAGAAATGAAGCAAACGAATTAAATTATAAAATATCGAAAAAGAAGAAAGCAAAGCTTCGCAGGAAACAAAGTAAGGTGATGCAAAATATAATAGAGAATTTTGAAGTTATTACTGTCAGTACTGAAAATGTTCCTGAGGAGATTGATAGGAAAAAGAAATTGAGAAATTTAATAGAAAAATTGGCAGATAATGATATTGCAATAGATAAAACAAAAGAAGTGACTAAAATTGTTAAAAATAAGAAGGCTAATAAAAGAAAGAACAAAAATATTAGGAAAATGGAAGATTATTTAGATAAAAAGGCTACAAGTGGCAGAAAATAAGAAGACTAAATGATTCTTAAAATTAGATATATTAATAAAATTTTGTCACGAAATATTTTGTAATCAGTATCACAGTTTTATAAAACTTGAAAAGTTTTCATTGGCTTTCCACACCGAATAAAACAATTCAAGAAAAAGATTTTTCATTCTTTTAATGTATTTTTTCTTATTTCATTGTTACATAATTTATTATTGGACAAGTAAATATTTGAAAATTTGGTAGATACGCGTAACAAATCGATTGTACATTTATATGAATTCGTACAGTTAATGTAAATTTGTTATTTTCGTAATTATCAATACTGTCCATACTTGTATATAGTTCGTCTCATAAAAAAGAAACCTGTAAATCTTTTTAATTATTATTTATTGTTAAAAAATGTTCCTCATGGAAGAGATCAAAGTTTCTTTAAAAAATTCAACGACGATCCATGTACGAGTCTATACAATAAACATATAATTTAATTACTATAATATAGCACCAAATTTCATACCGTGCTAAGAGATTATAAAGTTTAATTTCACGAGCAATATATTTGTACAAAATAAAACGAATTTTCTAAGGCCACTATTATACTCCGCAGAGTTATGAGTAATCTTAGTTTCGTTTATGCTAGTGAATGAGTCTCACTCGAGAAGCTTAATGAATATGAAAGAATATTACTATCAATGTATAATACACCCTTGAGCTAATAATTGATTGCAATATTGACGGTCTAGGTGTGTATTTTTCAATAGAATCTGTTTAATTCGTGTTGTTTATCTTACGTTTTCATTATCAATTAAATGATAATAAATTTAAATACCTAGAATGGCTGAACTGCAATTGTTCTTATTATTAGACTAATCTTAGTATATCTTAATGAATTCCTGAAAAGTCTGACGTACACTATGTGTTATAGTTAAATATATAAATTATCGCATATATTAAGCTACGTACATCGATTTTTTAAGCGGTAGTTGTTGTATATGCATTTATTGATACTTTAAGAAGTATCCATAATCTTGCCTTGACAATAATATCGTATAGGAGACACATTCATTGAAGAACTGGATGGATGAACTTGCTTTTACATATTTTTGCAATGTTGTCAATAAGGAGTATCATTAAATGAAACAATTATATAGTATCGTTCTTGGAACAAACGAAGCATCTAAATGGAAATACATTATCGTTATTTTGTAAAGGTATAGCATTAAGCATAGATGAATTTTAAACAAAATAAACTCTTCATTCATAGAATAGATTTATCAGAAGCTACCAACATTGAGTATAAATAGCAAAATATACAACAATTCTTCGAGAATGTGTATAAATGAAATACATATTTCGATGAGATTTATTTTTCACATAGGCAATAAGTGCTATTATAATACACTTAAAAAGCATTAAATATGTATTTTTTGTTGTATTGTTATACTTATTCCGATAAATTTTAATTACACATCGTATTGTTGAAACAATGAACGTAATTTAATATCGTGTTCATTATAACGTGGAATGTAAGTATATTGTCCAATAGAAATTTATTATCTTTTATAAAAATATAAGAACAATTTGAAACAAAATACAAATATTCAAACATCACGGTATGTACATAATATCAACATAGAATACATGTAAGTCTTCTTCTTAGGATTTCAGAACTTAGTCGTAGTTACTACTTTTATTAAAGTTAATGAGATTCTCAAGGAAGCATGATAAGATTGAGGAAACTGTTGGCAATCTGCGCTATGCAATTCGATATGTTAAATTACCATCGACCTTCTGTATTATTCTTTAAAAATTTCTTTTACAATTGGCTATGTTAATTGTATGTAATCAACAGACATATTTTTAAATTATAGATTCTTTGATTCTTGTGTGATTTTAAAGTTTCTCTTTAAAATGCAAGCTGGATAGATGATAGACTCATCAAACTTTTATACATTTAGGCAAAGAATTTAACTGTTTATACAAGAAATCTAATTGACAGTGTTTTCTTAACAACTACTGCTATTTAAATGGAAAAATACCGTATAAAACCTTCATTAATTATTGTTAAACATCAAATGCAAGTCTTTTTTGCTGTAAAAATATATAGCAGGGATTATAGTGTCATCGAATGAAATTTAAAGGAAGCACGGCTTTTAGTTCTTTTAAAGTGTTTCCAGATCTATTAATAATATTTATGCAGACCTTAACTTCTGAGACAACGTTCCTTGATCTATTTCAGATCTTTGTATTCATTGAATCGTTAATTTTTAACAAATACTAAATCAAGAATAAATAACAGATTCAATCTTTAAAAAGCTAATTATTTTAAACGCATTTGTTGCTTAATATTCTTTTCACTATGTAATATCCAACATTTCTACCTTTCCTGCTTAATTTGACTGCTTTTTTGTCGGTATGAGAACGATTATTGCAAGATAGATTTGTATCGTGCAATTTGTTCCATATTACATACATATTAAACGAGTTCACTTTGTGTGCTGTTATAACGTTTCTTAATATACAAGGATCTAATTTCCTTGGTATATAACTGAAACCAAGATGATTTACAGGCCGGACTTTTGCGCGTTTTGCGCAAAGGCCTGTAATATAAACATCTTCTAAATGAAGTAATGGCATCGTTAGTGCTGCTTGATACAATTTAAGGGCAACATCTAAACTCATTACATATCCAGTACCTGACAAATAATTAGGATACATTTTTTCTGAGTACATATACTTCGGCGTGTACCTAACAAATAAACTCATATGAATTTTTATATCAAATTTCATCATTTACAAGCATACTGTAATCATTTGCTACTTACCATTTGTTGTTGGGGTCTAGAATGGGTTTTGCATTGCAAATCAGAGATCCCAATAACGTATCAGTAGATTGTGGTCTGGATTGTAATGTTTTCATTAATATAGGAATATTTACAAACATGTCATCATCAGTTTTCATGAGATATTTAGCTTGTTTACAATTAAATGTTACCCATTTCAGCATCATAACAGATTTCAATGTCAAATTATTGTATGTATCATAAAATCTCTCTTGAATAATATCATTATATTGTTGATTTTCATCAGCGATTACATTCTGTAAATTTGTACTGTAGTCACATTTTTTTTTTACAGTGTGAACATTAAAAACATTCTAAAGACACATTGATACATACATTCAGTGTGTCATTGTCACTTTGTCCTAAAAGAAAAGCTACTTTTACTGTTGAATTATATATAGTTTCTAGAATGGTCTTGTTAGCCCAAGTATTCCGTATGGCTGTTCTGGCATTGTAATTTGTAATAGCTGAACAAACAACTATTAATAGATATGGTGGTGGAGAACAAATGTTAATAGGATTTAGAACTGAAGTTGTATTCTCTGGATGAATATATGCGCACAGATCTCTTGAAGTATTATATGTCCATCCTTGCAGCTGTGCTGTAAAAAGATTTGTTTAAAAATTGATTCTTTTTTCAGAAATAGATTTATTCATATCCTATTGTTCCTTCAGCTTTTTCTAACATGCTAGAAAATTACCCATTCAATTTCAGCTATATTCAAGCGCTCTACAGTAAAAAGGCAAGAGAAGAAAATTCAAATAATTTCTACTATCTCTTGTTTATCTAATTTCATTTATAGTTGAATATAAGAATCTATATTTATTTCTATAGGCATAATATTCGTTTATAAATTTTTTATAATTCTACATGATCTCATAAAGGTTCTTATAAACTATATCTATAGATATATCGATTAATTAAAAATCAATCATCAGAAAAGTGACAGTGAAAACATAGTCAAGGATCAAGACTGGTTAGTTTATATTGTAACAGGATTTCAAGCAATGTTAGTGAATGCATACCCAGGGATGCTACTGAATGCGTATCACCAACAGACTCTGCGGGGGATGGAGTCTCACCTAAGCCTGAGAATGGGCTTTGGGCAGAATGATATGCTGGTACATATAATAAACCTAATGTAGCCAAAATGACAAATCCTACTGCTAATCTCCGGACAAACGATGACTTTCCTTTGACTATTCCATTAGTGTTTATATTAGTGGCTGATGGTAATTCCAATGGCAATAGTCGCAATCTGTCCATCTAAGCAGAAACATTATACATTGTCAATATTAAATTAATACAAATTGAAATAATATTATATAATGTGACTTCATACTATTAGAGGTTTTAATGTAATCTCAATGTTCCAATCAGTTTATGCTTAATAAAGTCATTTACATAGTCAGCAAACAATTCAGATAACGTTATCAAATCATAAATGTCATGTCCTGGTAAGAAATGATGTAATAAATCAAACTGTGCTTATAAGTTTAAGAATTATGGAGAACCATGGGTAACAATGGATAAGTTGAAGCATTATTACAAACAGCCTTTTCACCATAATTACTTCATTAATATTTGGCATACATAACTACTAGCTTCATCAAAGGATCGAAGACACACTGATACCAATGTGTGCTCAGTGATATTCCACTCAATATAGTGGAGCTTATTTACATTCTGCTTTTTTTGTTAATTAATCGAAACGATTTTTTAATTGATCAGCTAAACAATCACAATGCTTGCAAGACATTTGGAAATTACATTACCAGGACACGGCTTATATCCAATAGCCTTGATAATACGAACTACATGTTGCTGGGCTATGAAAGCCTCAAATCTTTGATCGGTACAAACATATTTGATTCTAAAACAGATGCATTAAAAAGTTCTCAGTAAATAAATGTAGAATTTAATACTGTTTACAGTACTGTTTTCGCACGACAGTATTATATATTATGTTAAAACGAAACGACTTGCTTTTACAAGTAATATAGAACTTAACATATAATAGAAATTTAATATAAATACTGTTAAATACCATCGTTATATGGAATATGCTGTAAACAATTTTACCTTTGAGATTCGATGATTGCGTCTCGCTGCATTTGGCAGCACTTCATTTACGGTTCCGTCGTATGTTGCAATTTACGATTCGTGGAAAGGTATCGTATAATTTTGACAATACATTTTTATAATCGAGAAGTTGAAAAAATAAAGGAACTTATATTGCAACGAACCCAAATGCACCGCAGTGACTCGTGCAGTCACTGACAGTCACTGAGTCACTGGACTTGACTGGATTGGCGCTACTGATTCTATATCCGCGCTCTTCTGTAAAGGCAAAGTATAGGAATGGGTCCTACCCCTGCACACTTCTCGTCTCTCTAAGCTGGCTCGCGCATCCCCACCATTTTACTGCTCATCCAGCTTCGCGCAAGTACTGTAGAAAGAGAACGAGATACTATGGAGAGAAACGGAATGATATCCATCAAATTGGCGCGAGGAAAGAATATGTCCGCAAGCGCGGAGGGTGAGACAAGCGTTATCTCTTTCGCTTACTCCCTAATTTTTCTGTTTTCCTTTGACTGACCCCGGCACTGTCTTAGCAGTAAATCGCCAACCAATCAGAGCAAAGAAAATTTTCATATTAATCCCTGCTAATGGATTGAGATGTGGCCTGGTAGTACGCAAGAGTAGGATCCATTACTATATTGAACATAAATTCAATTGGGGCAGTAGGCGGAAAATCTCGTGGCACTATACTCATGGTCTTTATACAGTATATGAGTTTTGCTATATTATTTAATACGATTGCGTAATATTAAAATTTCTTTGTATAATATTCTCTCCGCACAATCTATACATAAATAATTTATCAAGGTGACAGTTTCATCTACACTAAAATATTTCATGGCGAAAACTGTAGCTGCACGCGCACGTTCAGTGATTATTTCATTCAAATATCTCCGTTTTAATCCAACAATGTGTCATTTTTATTATATTCTACTTTGTTTTATTAAAGCATATATGGAGTAGAAGCAGTTTTGGTACGATTTATTGATATAATTTCTGATATAATTTCGATGCAACACTCAAGAAGATGAATTCATTAACGATTCAAATGTGGCTTCGATGATGTGGTAAGATGACTTTACTTTGGAGTTGAAACAAAAATTCATACTCTAAAATTATATACCAATCGAGGTATGTAATAAATATTTGCTTATTTCTATGTTATATTCATTCCTCGCACATGGATATGATAATATATTATTATTCACAATATGTATGCATCACGTGCGTTAGCGGTCACGTTTTCTAGAAGTTCTTAACAGTGCCGATTGGCGCTAAAAAGTTGAACTGATTTAGATGATGATATGGTCACGTGGTATTGTATCCACAGATCGGAGATTTTTGTAATTCCGGTATGTGTACGATAGGGGTCTAGAAAACGATTTTACGCCATGCGCAACAGTAGTTGTCAAGAGAGAACGTATGTTTTTATGATTTTGATTTGTTGAACTTGATTATTGTAATCTACAGTTGTGGAATTATTATTGGCGATACTGTTCACTTACAACGTAAGCGTTGCACGACGCATTGATAGATTATATTAAAGACGATAAAAAAGAAGTGAAGAATGGTTAGGATTCGTGAAGAGGATTTGTTGAACTGACAGCGTTAAATTGAGTTATTTACGTGTGCAATACAATGTTCACTAGAAATTCAATCATTCGCAAATGAATGTATTTGCTAAAGAAAAGTAAATCAACTCTTATCTTAGCAATTAATCGTCAATCATGATTAAGGCTATTTTAGTTTTCAATAACCATGGGAAACCAAGGCTCTCCAAATTTTATCAGTACTTCGTAAGTAAAATTGCACGGGGTTTCGATCGTGTCGTAGATTTTTGATTGTTAAAATATCTTTGCTTTCTTCAGAACGAGGACATGCAGCAACAGATTATAAAGGAGACATTTCAGTTAGTTTCTAAAAGAGACGACAATGTTTGCAATTTCCTGGAAGGTGGCAGTTTAATTGGTGGATCTGATTATAAATTGATCTATCGGCATTACGCAACGTTATATTTTGTATTTTGTGTCGATAGTTCAGAATCAGAGTTGGGAATTTTAGATTTGATACAAGTTTTTGTTGAGACACTGGACAAATGTTTTGAGAATGTATGCGAACTGGATCTAATTTTCCATGTAGACAAGGTTCATTATATATTGAATGAACTGGTGATGGGTGGAATGGTTCTAGAAACTAATATGACTGAGATACTTTCGAGGATCGATGATCAAAACAAATTGGAAAAACAAGAGGTACGTAGTTCTTTTATATCTGATATCTCAAAGATGGACACTTGTTTGAATGCTCAAGCTTTACTTGTACAGTTTATGAGTATTCAAGGAAAATCGATTTTGTACATAAGATAGCAGTGCACTGTGATCAAATTTAACTTGAGCTAGTCATATTTGTGATAACCAATTTTTATAAACATCCCTTAACTTTTTGGGCCCGACTCAATATCGATTGCATATACAATAAATCATGAATGGAACAACGTATAAAGTTCATCGAGCATAATTGTTTGGGCTTGAAGAAGTTAACAGCCTATAGCAGTTTATTTGTTAGCTGTGCATGCATTGGAATGTTTTGTAGAGCAGTTTCATATGGTGGTAGGACTGATTTACCTAACATGAATTTTAGGGAACTTACAAATCAGGACGATCTTGCTCACCTCGTCCGTTTGTCCTTCTGGGGCCCCCTCCCTAAGTAAATCGGCAGTAAAAAAAATCAGACCATTTTGTACACTCTCATTCCTTTATATATAGTTTATCTGTGATCTCTCTTTATCTCTTTTTTTACCAAGAGTTTCTGAACATGAGTCTTTCGTAGCTTTACAAAACAAATACTCATAACACGCATGGTGGTGCTATTGTTTGTAAATGTCTGCTCGGATAACAGTGCCTTAATGCAAATGTATACGTCGCTATGCTCGAAGAATAAAATATGTACTGCGTAGCTACTCATTTGTCTTTACTTCTACTATTTAAATTATGTTCAAGTCATTCCTTAAAGTTTTTCCGTTTTCCATTTTTTCCATCCATCTGGTATGTGCAGGCAGGAATCACAGCAGCGCCGGCGCGTGCTGTTTCTGCTGTCAAGAATATGAATATACCACAGCAGATAAAGGATATGAAGTTGCCTGACTTGCCACAAGCTATAAAAGATCTCAAATTCTGACCAGCCGTTACTTCGTTGGCTCCGAGCTGACTGGTTTCTACTACGATTTCGAGTACGAGTGATACCACGACAAGGGTTTTTTTTCCTTCCCTACAATCGAACGAAAGTGCACCAATACTGCCTACAGACTCTCCATATGTTTCTTCTCAACAATACCAAAATTAAAGAACGAAGATCGATTTGTCTCAGAAGGCCCTAAAAAATCGTTTTCTGACTGCGAAGAGGACATTTCTTATGAAATTTCAAAAAATTTATACCTGACTTTAATACAGAAGAGTTGGAGTATAACTGAATTAGAATTTTCAAGATATGAAAAGAAAAAGGTAAAGATTTACAAATCTAGAAACTACTGATATGTTTAAAAAGGTTACATCATTCCTGTACATTACTAAAAGGAAAAGAAGTATATTTCCATTATAGTGTAATCCATGAAAATGCATTTTCTTTGCTATGTTAAAGCAGTATCTTTACTATTATCTCGTTTATGAACATTTTCCCATTTCAATGATTCAGAAATGTTAGATACCAATGTTATATTGTAACAAAAAAAATATTAAATAAATATTATAATACTGCATGATAATTTTTATTTTTCAAGGATTCACAAGAATTATTTAACTAACAGCTTTACAATAATAGAATTACAAAATAAAACATCATTTTCTAGATATAGCAATTTCATTCCTAAGTGTTGTCCATACGTATCCACTGCCTCTTTCAGTGAGTGGTGGTGGATACGGTGAATTTTTTAGTTTATAGTAATCTGATGGTGCATGCATCACAAATTCCATACATTCCAATTTTCGTGGGAGGTCTTCTTCTGGACCTATAATGTATGTTTCAGGACTGAATCCTTCATCTGGTGGTGGGCTAAATATATAATTCATACATATTATTTTTTCTTTCTTTAAAATACTAATGATTAGAGTAAATATGCAGGGTAAGACATCATGTATATGCTTATCCTTTATATAATGTTATACCTTGCTGTGGTAGGCAGAAGCCAAGTAACAGCAGCACTTTTTTCACAGTACTGATCAGTGAGCAAGCCACGAATTTGGGCATAATAGATTCCTCCATCAATATCTTGCATAGAGACTATATCACCCACTTGAAAATAAGTGCCTTTATAGAACACATAATTACTTGTAACCGGAGTTGCTGTGGCTGTTGGTGCTTTAACTGGCTAAGAAAAAGAAAGTAAAGAAACAAGGTAGAATTGTAGCTATTTTTCAATGATTAACAATTCTTGATATGCGTACAGTTTTCTTAAATAAATTTCTTCGTCCTTTCCCCTTAGGTACCACTTTGTGCGGCCCAGCAGATTTTGAGTTACAATATCTCGTGATCCTTGTACTTCTCCTGGTAGGTCTCAGCGATCCTCCTTTGTCTTCCTCCTCGATTTTCGTAGTTGTTCCCGCCTCAGAATTTCTTTCCTCTTCAAGGCAAGCATTGCAAAGGTTACCGGCTTCAGTAGAGTGCCAAAGCGGGGTTTCCCGAGTCCCACACTTAACACACTCAGGTTTGCTGCCGAGAGGCATTGAGTTCTAATTAATTAGATCTCATTAATTATTCATTCACTGATGGTCAACCAACGAACGTTTCTTTCAATCTGCATCGCGATCGCTTGGTTGGTTCAGTCTCACGCGATCTCATTCTGATTCGAAATCTAATAATACTAAATAAAAGTTAGCGGATTTCGTGTACATACGTGAATTTCATAAAGAAAAAGGTTATTGGAATGTTCGATTAAATCTTAGAAACATTCTTCACGTTTGCGTGGTGTACGGACAACAGGCGATTGTATACAAGTTAGTTACACGCTTGAGCAGTGCGTCCAAAGTATAAATTCCCTAGCATTTCATACACGAATAGAACTCACACGGACACGCATTTTTGGATAATTGTGCGGTAAAATGAATGAATCCGTGTCTCGGTGACATAACATTTATTTTCGGTGACATAAATAATAACGTACGGTATGCGAAAACAATTTATTTTTATTAAAATCTGATCGATTGGTCTTTCACACAGTGACATGATAGTGTACTAAATTCATTAGTATCTAATTTTAATCTTTTCATAGAAATGTACATCTTTTTTTTTATTGCTATTTATTTACTGTATAAAGAGGATGAAAGTACGATGTTACGTAAATCTGTAATAAAATTTTTTTAACTTTAAGAAATACACATTTGTTTTGGTACAACTACAAAGAGTGATGATTCGTGAAAGTGTGTAAACAGATTTATCAACATTTTTCTTCTATTGACTCGCCTCTATTCGTTTAATCTCTTTCGAAATCTCGGCTTTCCTCGCTACCTTATCAAGTATTTCTTTTTCCACATTTTTCAGTAACCCTATCTTAATCTTCTCTTCTAATGTCTCAATTTCTCTGATCTTCTTCCTTAGATTCTTTAGTCTTTTCTGTGGGTCTGTTATTGCGGTATCAGATTGGTTAGTAACATTTGGCTTCGGTGTTGAGATTTGATTATTTGGTAATGGTTTAGCATTGGTCTGTTTATTGTTTTGATGCGGTTCTTTCTTCTGTCCTGGCTCAGTGATTGTGGTTTTAGCCAATTCTTCCGTTATGTGTTCGGTAGTTTTATTTTTATTCTTTTTCTTCTTCTTCTTAGTTTCTGTTTTCACTGCAGCACCGGGAATCGTCTTAGCCTTGGCTGCCAGCAGCATCTCTTTCTTAGCTTTGTGCTCAGCTATGAACTCTGGGCTTGCACCTACTGGGTATAAGGGTTTATTTTTTATTTGCTTTCCTTTGCTTTCATATCTGAAAAGACAACGATGAGGATGCGGTATAGAACTCAAACAGTGTAAGTACGCTTGTTTGACAAATCATCACATACAATGGAACTTCTTCCTGTGGAATATAGCCGTCTTTCACACGCCGTGGCTTGCGCCATGTACCATCTGGACGTTGACTAGCAGGGATGAATGTTCCACCTGTGTAACAATGTATGCGATAAGAAATTATAAATTTGATGAATCAAAATGGAACCAAGGTATAGATATTACTGTTACAGCAGTCCCATCAAGTTACATCAAATGAAACATTTATTTGATATCACATGAATTTCTCGATAATTCATTGTGGTATAGAACAGAATAAGTATCAGAATGCGGCTTACATTTTGAGCAATGTAGGTTGTTTACATCCTACAGGTTATAAATAGTTTATTCGTCGAGAGAACCGAAATTTTTTAACACAGCGAAAAATACGATTTTTACCTTGCTCATTTTTAACGTAAGCCGACGCCATCGTCATTCGATACGATCGTTCGCCGTGAATATTTTTTTATTATATTTCTTGATAATTTTTACTATCCGCGTGCCATTTTGCGATCGCGAGGACCTCAACCTTTTGTATGATCAAGCTTCCTAGATCAATGAATCAAAATTCTTTTCGTATTCACTGTAAGATGTCGCTAATTTATTATTATGTAGTGTACGTACACCAAATTATTCTAGAAGAATAGACTAATGTATATACGATGCACATATATAGTTACGTCACAGACGAGATATAGGAGTAGGTTTAACACTCAATGGATTATTTTGTTACCCAAAAATGGGGCTTCAGAAGCCCTATTACCATTTCCGTGTCGCGCGCATCGTTACCGATATTTAAGAAATTTAGTCTCTCTGGTTATCGTAATAACAGCTTCGAAATCGATAATTATATCGAGCTATGGCTGCAAAGTAAACAGTTTATAAATGTGAATAACGATGTAAAATTGTATATCTCTATTTTGCAAATGTAGTTTCCATATTTATAAAATTATGTTTTGTTACAGATAATCGTTCTAGAATGGCCATGAGGACTGAATGGCGGAAGGATTCATAACAGTTCTGGAGAAAACCTAGATTTATATCACATATTTAAGATCTCTTAAATCCTTTAAATCACGGATTTCTTTTTGAACTTAATTTAAAATTAAAAGTCTGCGATAATTCGTAGTAGAAATTAAGTATGTAGGATATTCGCTTCTTGCTCGTCTGCTGAAATTCGTGAACTATCGGTAACGTTGTGCACGTCACCGAAATGGTAAAGGGGTTTTGGGTCCCCGAAACCCTGGAGAGAAAAAGCCAATAAAATGCAATGTTTGTGCGGGTCCTAAGTCTGTCTTGCTGTAACAATTAAATTGTTTATTGGTAAAGACGAACACGTCTGCTCCTATAACTCTTCTGTTTCTCCAAATAGAAGCGTTTTAGTTAGGGCGTTCAGTTACAAGATGGCGAATCGGTTTCGATGGTCGTAAAGATGAAATTTTTCCCAAATTAAAAATCAAAAATGTATTTATAGATAGTTTTGTGTTCAAACAAGCATTTGAGTGCAATACTTAGATTAAGTGTTAAAATTCCAATTGTTACATTGGAATAGCCTGACTTATGGACCGAAACATACATATTTCAATAAGTAATAAAAATTTTTCAAAATCACAGACTTCGTCTGAAAACTCTTTGAGTCTCATTGGCTTGAATTATATGCGCGAGATTGTACTTTACTACAGCTACAGTCTGATTTAAAAAAATTCTTGAACTCTGTTGACAAATCAATAAATTCAAATCGATGTCGCGAAGAAATCCGATTTGATTTTGGAGGATCGATTTCGGGTTGTTACGCTGCTAGTCAGAGAAGCTATTGTTACGTTTTTGAGAGAAGCTAAGGCGACAGATTCGATCGGTTAACGGATCGAAAACTCGTTGCGCACATGTGCGCGTGGTCAAAGAGATGGAGAAACAGAGGGTAATGGTAGTATAATGTATAGGTGAGACAGGAATACGTCCATGGGAGCGGAAGTCGAGCGCACACAATCAGGATCGGAAGTAATTCCGGTGACCGAACACACTGGGATGGCATTGTTAGCCGATCCGCTGAATAATAATTGGCGTTCGGTGCATTTACATGGTCACGATCGTGGAGCGTCAATATCTTTCCGGATGGAATGGAAACGTCACCCGGTGGCTTTGCTCCGTGATATAGCGTTCGTTCAGTATTTGCCGTGGATCTATGCTCGTGACTTCGTCGTCGCTCTCCGCGTACGTATTAACAGTAAATCGAGCCCGAATCCTTTCGTTTCTGCTCGTGACAGAGACCCGGCGCGCTTCGTTCGTCCCGCGAGATCCAGAATCCATAGTTGACCCGGCTACAAGTTCCACCCCCTGTTAATTGCTCGTTAGATCGTGCAGTAAATCCATCGAAACGTTTCGTCGCAAAAAGAGAAGATCGCGCGAGGAAAAAGGGCCAGAAACGCAACGATCGTCGGAGTGCAGCAACGGCGAGCCTGACGGAAACGTATGCACGGAATTCGTTGAGAAAGCGGGGAATGTGCATTCCCAAGGCATGTCTGGGACCGTTCAGAACCAGTTCCGGTTGTTCGAGGACAGAGCCGAGAGCGAAGCTGCGTGATTTAACGAACGTTTCATATTAAGCCTCGGAAAATCGATTCTCGGTTTATCGCGTGTCCCACGATCCTAGTTGGTCCAGCGAAATCAGATTCTACGGGCGCGTTCATGCTCGAACGGACAACGGCTGTTCCGAACGGTTTCTGCGTCTCTGGTTTTAGCCGACTAGCATTGATTTCGCCGGAGTATATGCGCGCCCTGTTGCGGCCGCCAGCGGTTCGTTTATCCGCGCGTGATCCTTGCTTTCCCGGAGGAGGATGGGCTGCTCACCTAGCGGACCTTCGTGCGCGAAGGGCGGCACACGATTAATGGCCACGAAGCTCGCTTTCACCAAGGGTCAGCTGCATAACCTGAACGCATATTTCCGCGGACTGGTCGAGGAGCCTCAAAACGGTGAATGTTTAACGAGTTTCTCCATAAATCTTGGTCATCGATTCAACACGAGCCGCGGCGAGATTGCGTCGGGGAACAACGCGGCCGGTCGCATATCGAATTCGGGGACCAATACGGCCGCAATGCTGTGGGCTATTTGCTCTTCGGAATCAGTGTAGAACATGTTTCGCGGACGCATTTATAATAATGTCACGGAAAATAATGCTTCCGTTTTCCAGCAAGCGAATTTCCAAACATTGAACGGCGGGCAATCGCATGTAATCGTTGCGAAAATCGCTCGATTGTGGGACAGGCTTGCTCGCGGGTCTTTTCATTTTTGCTGATGGCAGAACGTCGGCCGTGTTACAGATTCCTCGAGCGCTGCCGCGATCGAAGCTATCGTCGAGAGATTGGTTCAACGTTTGATGCTGGCCGCTGGAAATCTTGACCGGAGATTCTCGTCCGCGTTACTCGTTTCGCTGAACGAGCCTCGGAGGATGAAGGTAACGCCGGAGCCACCGTAAAACCCGTGACCGCACCGGTCGCGAACTTCCGAAACGAGACGCAAAGAGGCCCAATCTTTTTCTCTGTGCAGCGGCTCAAGTTCGAATACCTGCTGCGAATAGACGCGCTGTCTACGCCGACCGCGATCTCCGGGCTAGAAATCTCTGGGGTCAGCGTCGAAGAGGATGCGGCGGCCAGTCTGCCAGGCTTCATTCGGTTGAAGATCCTCGGGCCAGGAGCAAAGCCCTGGCAAGAGTTCACGGATGCTGCCGGGAGATTGAGGAGGGATCTCGTGAAGGCGAAATTAGCAAATTTGTTGGCCGCCGCTATCAAGCGAGGTACTTTGCTCGCGACGATCCGCCCGGCAGATTCTGCCCGAGGTTCCCTGGGATTCACGCGGTTCTTTATTTTTTTAGACAACGTCGATTCGGCGAAGAGTTGCGGATCACCGGGACGAGTGGTGGACGCCGAGGTGCTCGACAAAATACTGAAGCAGCCGAACCGCTGTCGGATATTTTACGGGCCAGGTAACGTGTTCCTGAATTATCGGGAAACTTAAACGCCGCCGTTAATTAACGACGATAAAAGGCGCACGATAAATTCCTACCGCGGATAACGCTGAAGCCTCGAAGCGCCTTCTCCCATCTTGAGATATTACCGCACGTTTATCTTTGCGGGCAACAAAAGCAGCCCGCTACCGGCGAATCGTAAACAAGAACGAAATGCCTGCCGCCTCGTTATCACTCAGCCCGATTCCTCATTTCGTGGGAACCCTTCCGCTCCCCCTTATCAATGTCGTGCTATCGTCCGGCGCCCCGCGAGCTTCTCGCATGTCACCGAACTTTCTTCTTCGAGACTTCTCCCTCGCGGTCCTCCTCTCCTATTCTCGTCCTGCCCGTTCCCATCCCTCTCGCTCGTCCTCGTCTCTTGTCCCTTCCCCTCTGTTTCTAACCGAAATAACCGATGCGCGAGCCGGCTCCCGGTAATTCGATACACACCGAGTGTTCTATAAATCAGAACAGGACGCCCGGGCGAAGTTGCTTTAATAACTACCACAGAGGATTTTGTGTAACGAGCACCACGAAATATGCCCAGTTTCTGTGTAACTGGATTAAAGAACGCCTCGTAAATCAACCAGAGCACCGTCTCGCGAAATAACGGCCGCGGCTAACGACGCGATTTTTAACAATCCACGCCTACGGTCCGGGGTGTACGGCCAGCTGCTCGAGAAGTCGATGAAGGCGGATTTGCAAATCGCTCGTGGAACTGTTCGCAGCCGTTCCCGACGGACCGGTGCCGGAGCCGAGGGATCATCGAGTGGCGCTGATAGAGGACTCCGGAGGGATACTGTTGAGGATCGCGTTGGACGAGTGCAAGTCTCGCGAGGTGGAGGTCCGGTTGCTAATCGGCGTCGGTCTGTCCTCTTGGCCCAGTTCGGCCGACTATCCCCGTAGAGTGCCTCTATATCACTGCGACGCTCTTCTTCATTACACCGCCGCGCAAAGCGTAAGTCCAGCACGGTTCAGCGTCTGAAGATCCGTGCTCTCGGTTTGTTCCTTAGACCCTCAGATCCGCGGATCCGTATTATCTCATGTCCTCGTTTTCTCGTCGTCGTTCCAGGGCATGTACGCCGTGGCCGTTGGACCGTACCCTGGTGCACGCTGCGAAGACCGTGCAACTCTCTGGGGAATACGTGTTCCAGCGGCGGAGAAAATTATGAGTCAACACTACGCCGCCGACAGTGTACCAGGCTTGACGGAGTCGGTGCTCATAGAAATCTTGCACCAGCTGCGCGAGGGACTCCCTTTCAATCCTACAAAGTCGAAGGTGGGATCAACGGCTGTCCGAGATACGTTAAATAATCCCGCGGCTTCCGCCGCCCACGTCTTCGACACTTTTTCCATCTCCTCGGAAAGTTTCCACCGCGTTCCGCTTCCGACGCGACAAATGCACTTCCTCCCGATGGATTTTATTTGGTCGATGCAGTCCGCCGTATCATTTATTTCCCTTTCTCGAGCGCGGAGCTGCTTCCTGGCCCCCCCTGGGTCACTCTCTTTGACGTCTGCATCCACGGGAATATTCGACGTGACCATAATTCAACGCTTGTATGATACAACCCAACGGGGTCGCGACGTTTTAAAGGCGTCCATTTTCCGTTCATCCGAGATCCGAGCGTACCACGATTCGAAATTGACGTTCGTTGGGGTTGCTTTATTTTGTTAAAACGTATTTCAGTGCGGGACGCTTTTGAGACGTCTTAGAAACTTTCCGAAACAGATGTGTAAAATAAGAAGTCTTGAAAACGTCTGAAATAAGATGTCTCGAAGATGTCTCGATACAGACATCTCGAAGACGTCTCTCTGCTGTTTAGTAATTGTACCCTGTGCAGGGCGCCTCTTCGGCCTATTTCTCGAAACACGGCCTTTCCCTCGTTTTCCTCGCGCCTTGCTTCGATCCCCTGATGATCCCGGTGTCTCGACGTCGGCGCTGAAACCTCATTCTCTCCGAGCCTCGGCTATTTAATAAAAACGCAGCCGCTGGATGCGACTCGGTAATAATTTATCCGGGCCGGCCTTGGTAACCGAACACGTAGCTCCGGTGAATACGTAATGAGAAAAGTTGAATCGATTTGAAAAATTTCCATCTCGCCGCGGCCGTGGCCACCCTCTATCCGGCTTCCGGTTTCGTTGGGCTAGCACCCTCCGTGCCGGCGAAACGAGACTTTTCCCCGTTGCTGGGCGAACGCAATTGGAACGACCGTTCTATTATTTCAAATTAATTCGGCGGTTCGGCGGGAATATTGATTCTCTGTTTTTCAACAGGCCAGGAAGGGAGACCGTGGCTCCCAGGACCGGCTGAGAGTGGTCTCCAGACAGATCCTGAGGACGATGCATCGGTGGTCGCTGGAACGGGCCGGGCCGGATCCGCTGACTAGTTGGGCTCCCGACACCCTCGCGCGACACGTTCTCTTGGTGCTGGACGAGATAGTCACCGCTTTGAAATGCCAGAACCTGAGGTGTTATTTTCTACCGCGGTGCAACGCGATGCTACAATGCGCGAGAGGTAATTCGGTTTGCGGCGCGGAACAGAGAGATCGGGAACGGTGGCGCGTGGTCTTTTGTTTCAGCCGCGTGACTCATCCTCCTTTTTGTCGTTATTTTTTACCCATAGGACAATCGATATCACGGTGACATGCACACAGCGACGCGTATGCGTCGACGGCCCGCGGGATCGTCTCGTTTCCATGGAAATCCTTAATTGGTGACGATAACGACGCGTACCATTATCGCGAACGTATCGGCAATTTGTGCGCGTCCATAAGCCGGTACGCGATACGCCTCGATAGATATCTCATCAGCATTTTTCAATCTGCCGTTCTACGTTCCTTCGCGCGACCCGCGGACACACCCTCCCGCCGTACCTATCGCAATTTAATTTCTTCGCGGACGACTGTCCGCGAAAAGCAACTCGGCCGTTTTTACCGTACAGAACTCGAAGCAACGAAGATGATGGAATTGCGACTATGTCGACCGCTTTGCGATACAAATGAAACGCGAAATGTACATAGGAGATCGCGTGTTCCGATAGACTCGTCCAAATTGAGAAACAGATTGTAGTAGCCAATTGTAACAGATACATGGGCGAGGTATGTAGATCGAGCGGATCAATATTTCCACTGCGCTACACGGAAATCGAACAAGCGACGGTGAGAAGCATTTTTTAATGTTTCGAAATGTGTATAGCAAACGCATTGTTCCTTCCTCGAATATTGCAGATTCGAATTTATTTGGGTCTTTTTAATATTATTTTTAATTTTAATATTATTAAATTTGTATTTAAAGTTAAAATGTTTCCGACTCCAAAAGGTGAAAGGATAAGAGTTGCTTCACCTTTCTTAGTACTTTCAAGAATTCCTCACAAACAGTCCCGTCTACGATGGGTTGACAGCGTCGTCATTCGATCCCCGGAATTCGTTCCTTGTATCTGACCGAGTGCTCCTACTTCACAGGTGGTATAGTGCATCACGAGGACTCCTACGCGTCCGATTGTCGATTGTTGGAGACGTACCTGGAGACGCTACACCATCGTTCTCTATCTCCAGGTCAAGACGTGCCGAGACCTCTGGAGGCTATGGAAACGGAGTTGATCGCCAGGTGGCGAGACATCGTGTTTTCCTTGCCGAGGGGCACGGCGGACGCGGACTACGGTTACAGTCCCAGACAATTAGAATATCTCGGCTTGATACTGGAGCAAGTGCTGCAGGCGAGATACTTCACCGCGCAGGTAGCGTACCGTCAGACTGCACGGTACAGGCAGCTCGAGCTCGAACGGACGAGTATCTTCTGCTTCTGACCGCAGGACTACTCGGATAACTCTTCGTACCTGAACTTCCACGAGTGCGGCTTTCACGCGAGCGAGCAAGTGGAGAGCCTCGTGTTCCTGGTGAAGCTGGTGCTCACGCAGGCCAAGGATCAGATTCGCGCGATAACCAATCGACGAGCGAGGCGGCGAGTACGCCCCGGAGACGCGAAGAAGGGGAAGCACTGCAACACGAGCAGCCAGTTCGATCGATCCGTTGGTCTCTTGATCGACGAGGTTAGAGCCGACAGAGAGACCGCCAACGCGAGCCTCGACTCTCCCCTGGTGATGGCGAAGATGCTGCTGCAGTGGCTGTACTTCGGTGAGCTTAAACGTAATTAACGTTCGAACTACCGAGCACTGGTTAATTATTATTGTTCCAGCCATGGACTACGACCCGAAGTACTTGGAGCCGGTGCTGCGGCCGTATCTGAGCACCCTGTTCTACAGCCTCCACGAGAACTGCTGGTACGCGTCGAGCTGGAAAAGCAAGCAGGAGACTTACAAATCCGAGATGGGCTCCTTGTCCGCGTTCTGCGAGTCCGTTATGTCTCGGGAAACGACCCCGGCACTGGGGATCGTGGAATTCTTGTCGGAGGGGTGGCGCTGGGCGGAGAGCATGACAAAGATGATCGAACGTTCCGGGAACTCTTTGAGGCTGATCCTGCTCGCCGGGGACAAGGAGCTGAGGTACAACCTGACGTTCGCCGAGAACAAGGGGCCGAGCGCGTTCTCCACGTGGAGCAAGGCGAGGAGCGTGAACACGATCGCCAGGAGAAAAAGGACGAGCTTCCAAGCCAGCGAGATTCTCGACTCTCTGTCGGAGCGCCGGGTCGCCTGCTGCGAGAGCAAGGGTGAGGAGGAAGAATGCGATGCTTCTCGATCGAGTAGGTTCGGCTGGTCCGAGCGGATCGATACCGGATAGGAGGGTAGCGTGAGAAACGAGGTGGTAGACCAACACGCGAGTAATTACAGCGGGCGCGAGAGCTCCGCTAAATCAGGTATTAAGATATAAACTTGAGCAAAGACTCCGGAGGAGCTTCCGGTGGCTCTCGGTCCCGTTGTGCTCGCCGGAAACTTGTCGCGACGTAATAAGGCGCTCCGGGCGGCTGCGGGTTCTGCTTCGGGTTTCGGGTTCGAGTTTGGAGAATTAATTAGATCAGCCGGTACCACGGGAACTCCGGCGGAAAAAAAAGCTACCAGTTTCCCGGCAGTTCGCCGAAAACACACCGGAGTTTCCCCGCGACTAATAACACCGGGAGAAATCAATTATTTCCGGAGCTGTGCGGAACGAGCACGCGTGCCGGGCTTTCCAGGCCTGCGGGACTCGACGGGAAAAAAAAACAGTTCCTCCCCCGTGAGATTTTCCCGATACATTGTACGGCTCTCCTGTTTCACCGTCCCGAAAAAAAAGGTTAATTACCTCGCGGATCGACGCGCGTAGCTTCCTGCTCGTAAAATCGCCGAGCAGGAGGATCAATCTCCGGGCACGAAGATGAGGCGTGGGCGAAGCAGGAGGCTTCTCCACTCCTGCGCGTTTTCCTTGAAGCGGGGTTCGCCGTTCGATAAAGATTTACGGGACTGTATCACGGGAGCATCGTCTCTCGCTTCTGGAGCTTTTGGCTCGCGACTTTCAGCCCCCGAGACCCGACGCTATCTCCGGCTCAGACCCGTCCGCGTTATCGGCTGAGGGCTGGCCTACGGCTGGCCAGCCGGCAGCCATCGAGCGAAAATCCTACCCCAGGAATAGTCCTATTGTTGCGGTATCGGTTATACGTGCCGTGCAACGACTGACCGGCGTCGTTTTATTACTTCGAAAATATCGTAAACCGGGATTCCCGGCGGTCCCAGCCCCCGCGTCCGCTAACTCCCGATGGGGCATCGTTCGATCGAACGACACCTTTTAACCCTTTCGCTCCTGGCTACTTTCGAAAATGAACAAGCGAACCACCTCCGATTTTAATTCGAACAGTGGTCCATGCCGAGCCGGCCGATACAATCGGTTTCTCATCCTTTGTTTTACAATTTGTTTCAATTACCGAAATTATAATTAGTAGTATTTACTGACTAATGGGCTGGGCGCCCTTTGTGTACGTAATAGTTTATGCACAGGAGCAGGCCATTATACGCATGTTGTGATCGCGCTGGTGATAATATTATGCAATCGACGTCCAGAGGTCAAGAGGTCAAAGGTTAAAGGCCAAACGAACTGTGATATCAGGAAACGGATAATCGAGTAACAATATTTATACTCTCTAATTCTTGGTAATATCGCGTACAGAAACAAGGAACTTGCATAAAGATCCTCTGTCTGGTAAACGATCCTGCGATCCGAAGCATTTTCGAGATAAGTTGAGCGTATGCATTTGCACGGCTAATGATACGAACGGGTTAATTTAATGCACATGATCGCCGGCAGCATTTCTCAAGGATCTCACGGGACGCGGAGAGACGAGTGGGTTAAGATTTCAGGGCGCACTCCGGCTCGGAACCCTCGGCGAACCGCGATTGCACATAGAATAACGGGTGGTCGCATTAAAGATTGAGGCTGCGGCGTCCGTGGAGGACGGCTAAGCGCGCTTGGGAGGGATGAAGATTTACGCGGGTGTCGGCGGGAGGACATCATAGGTAACGGGGACCGTAAAACTCGAGCTGGGAACGCCTCGGGCGATAGATCAACCGTGGAAGCTGCTCCAAAAGAGCGGTTCGGGCGGCGCGTTTTAAATCAACGTCGTGCCGTCGCGGTGACGCAGGCAAATTTCAGCCCGGTATCCGGACGCCGGGTCCCGAGGGACGTTTACGCGAGTCGCGGTGGCAAAATCAATAATCTTGTTAGGTGTTGCAGGCCACGCGGAGCTGAGGGACGCCAGCCCTTTGACGTACGTCGTGTCAATGAGCAGGCAGCGGGCTCGGCACCGTGGGCCGGGCGACTTGGTCCTGGCCATGGTCTCCCTGGGCAAGTTCAGGGTAAGTTCTCGCTACGCCTTCTTCTTCGGCCGGCCGACGCAAGTTTCCGTTTCCACTTCGCACGCTATTCTACTTAACGCGCCGCAGCCACTTCCGGCTCTCGGGTTCGTTTCGCTCCTGTTTTCCGCCCGCCGCCCGTAATTAATTCAAATCTCGGCAGACAGTTAAAGTCATTTAGGGTGATCAAATATCCTCGACGATGTTCTCGGTAGACCGCACCGCCGCCGACCGCGCGATGAAAAATTGTATCGCCGGGGAATCTTCCGGGAATCCGATGGAATATTCCTCGCGTTGCAGCGAAACGGATTTTTCCGAGGAGCGAATTTTCCCGGGGCTGGCGGGGAGGGGGTAGGCGGTGGGCAGGAGATTAAGCGAACTAAAGAAGCAAAGGTAGACGGTGTTCGTTAACTCTCACCGAGCGCACCCCTTTACCATGGAAATCGATTCGTTTAGCATGCTACCTGTGGTTCATCGCGCCTGCCGGCTTAACGATATCAGTGCCGAACGGCGACCGACGCCGAATAAACACGGGTCCGACGCCGGCGGATTCGCCGGCGTCGAGCCCGGACGCGAGTCTCTCTCCGTCGCAGTTTCGATCATCTTGGCCGGTATATCATTGCGGGACGGGCAGGGTTCGATGGTCGATTATTTGTCGGAGCAATTTCCGCGGTGAAACTCGCATTCCCGGACGTTCGCGTCCCGCTGTTTGCTCGTCGGAGTTTCGGCTCCGCTTTCATTCCGTGCTACAGACGCGAGGGAGGGGGGGGGGGGGGCAGCGGCTTAATTACACACAGTTCGCGGCAGTTTCATTAGATTAGACGAGCACAGATTTCCGACGCGGCCGCGCGGATGCGAGGCGCGGAACGCGCGCGTTGCGGACGCGATTCGAGCAGGCAATTCCGGGACAGTAATTTTGCAGGGTCGTCCCGCCGGGAAGGGAAGGCGTCGTCGTCGGAACGACGTCGAAGCCGTGGCGTCGCGACGCTCGTCGGTTCGAGCGACAATAATATCGATGCGACCGGCTACGAAGGCAACCGCCGCGCGCGCTGGAGTTTCCGCGGCTCCCGACGATCCGCTTCTCTTCCCCCTAACGCGCCTGCTATTATCCGGCCGCTTGTATAATCGGCCGCCAGCCGATTTAATAGCCGCTCTGATAACCGCCTCATGGCCACTTCCAACCCTTGCACGGTCTTTACCAATTTTCTCAGAAACCCCTCCACCCCGTGATCGTCCCTTCGACGGCCCCATCGTCGGACGAACTCGCTCCGAAACTCTCGAAGACCCGCGAGTACCCGCAGAGTGAATGCTCTTTAATTACCAGATGCATACACTTCGAATTTCCTGCTGCGATCGGCGAATATTAGCGGCAATCTCGTTGCCTCTTTCCCCGTTTCTTCCGTCGGTATTCATTAAAAAGCTGACGTCGTCTCCAAATTGAAATCTGTTCTACTAATTAACATCTGCTCTACAATTCGTCGAATCGTTTTCTATTTAGAACCAACCGTTCTATAAAATCAATGAATTCCATCGCATTTTAAATGCAGGTTATTCAATTCCGTGGAAACTTCTTTAAATAAATCAGACCTAATCGCGTTAATTTTCTGCACGTCGCGCGGCGGTCCCGATTCATGTAAACGTGGTCGGAATCCTTAAAAACGAACCTCCTCGTCGGATACGATCTTAAGTCTGTACCTCCTTTCGGAAAATAAAGGAACCCGTTTATTGAGAAATTTAATATTTAAAATTGCTAACCGTCCAACAAAATAAGGCACGAAGCGCATAGTTGCGAGAGATATAGAGAACCTCTTTGTGGGAACTTCCAGTTTATAATTCTATCTCGCAGTATTCGCGAACACTTCCGCGATGTATTTTGCGTGAGTGGTCTCCAACGCGTTTCATTCGAATATTATGAATGATAGTCGGGGAATGTTTCAGAGAAAAGTTGCGAGAGTCTCGCCGAGAGGTGGATCGCTATTATACAAGAATGCCGGGGAAAAAAAGGAAACAGCCGACCAGGTTTAAAGAACTCTTGAAGATCTCGCGAAACCGGGGGGGAAAAGGGTTGATAGAACGATACGGCTACGCGCGAGCGCGCTGTCGTTTGTACGAACTCTGTCGGCGGCAATTTGTCCTAATATCTGAGAGTATATTTAGCCAGGGCGGGAGGGTTACGAAAAATGGTTATATTGGCTGAAAATCGAAGGACAAGTGGGAGAAATTGGAAATCGTTGCGAGCGTCGCTGTATTTATTCCGCCACTTCGAGCATTTGCGTTTCCGCGAGCGATAGGACGACAGGGGGGGAGGGAGAGTGAGAGTGAAAGAGAGAGAGAGAGAGAGAGAGAGAGTCGGAATCGAAGTTGAATCTCGGCCGGGACGGGCGGTGGAACAACGGGAAAAATTCAACGAACCGTCGTCGTCGCGGAGAGCCGTTTGCCTGGCTTTGGCGTGTGCACGGCTCGTATGCGGGCCGGTCGCCCGCGCGCGCGTGCATGTGTATGACGAAGGAACGTTTATCTCCCTCCAGGAGACTTCTTCCTTGACAACGCGAATTAAACGTCGCTCGCACGTCTCCGCCGTGAAAACCGGCTCCGCTCTCTGTCCCTGTATCGCGGTTTCTCTCCCCCCCTCGTCGCATAAATCTCCGACGAATATAAATCGACTTTTAATCGGCTCGCAAATGAGCGTTAATGCGACGAACACGCGGGACCGTTGTTCCCGATGAATCTCTCTCTCACTCTCTCTATTTCTCGCGAGAGAGCGTTTGATCGCGGGGATCGGTCGCCGGCCGGTTCCACCATCTACCCGAGATCCTGTTATTTTCGTCGACAAAGAGAAACCGAGCCGGTGAAAGGCGTCTATTCAAATTACGCCCGATAGAACTGCGCGCCGGCTAATTAATGCAACAGGCGGCATAGAACTTTCTAGAAACCGTCCGATGACGCGCCGATCTAGATATACACAAGCCGGGGGACGAGAGGCGAGCTGTTTTGAAAGCGCGCCCGGCAACCGTTCGCCCCCTCTCGCTTTCGGGCGTGTCTTCCGGTTTTCATGAGTTTTCGAGCGGCAGAATTGAAATCCGGTTTAATGTTTCGGGAAAGCCGGCTGCGGGGAACTGCGAAGTGAAACCTCGGTTTATGGTAGGGATCATAAAATCGGGTTGCCGGGCTGCTTCAAAGTATCGCGTCGTTGTAACAACCGACAAGAAGGCTGTTGCCCGCGCCAGCAGCGATGGGAACGATGCCCTCGCAAACGACTGCCATACTTTGCGAGGATGCTGCGCGCTCGAGTCTCTCTCTCTCTCCCTCTCTCTCTCTCCGTTCTCGCGCGGCTTCGATCACCTCTACGCTGCTTCTGAAACCGACGGCCATTCGGCGCTCCTCCCCCGCTGATGGAGTTTCTGAGAACCGGTATCGTTCCTCCATTCCCGAACGACAGTCTTCGAACAGTCGTCGAATAGACGTCGCCCATAGTCGTTGAATAGTCGCCGAATAGTCGTCGGATGGAACTGTACCGCCTTATCGACTCGAGACTCCCGGAACGCTTTGATCGCGATCCCGGTAGGAAGACTGTTGCACATTTATTTCATCGATTCAATGAATTCCATTAGCCGTGCGGGCCGGCCGGTGGCACGAATTCCATCGGGTCGGTCGATTTTGCGCGAAGAAAAACGAGAGAGCGAAATACCTCGGCGAAAGAGGCCAGCCGAGGGGACCGGGTTTTAGATGAGACCGGTGTGTTCGAGGGAGGTTGGCTCCGTCACGCATCGATCCATCAATCGGCCGATTTAATACGGGTTCGACAGTCTAATTTTCTTGGAGGTGCCCCGTGGAGGATCCCCGGCTACCCGGTCCGTCGATTAACCCGCCGGATAATTAGACGGAAGCCGCTCCGTCCGTGCCCGGGGACGGACCGACGAAAGTCATGCAAACGATGGGACACGATCCTGCACTTACGAGGACCTAGAACTTTTTTACGACCCGTTAGGAATATCGCGCTCCGTCCACTCGAATTTCCGGCGGAGGCCCCCGCCGTCCTTACGGCATCTCGCGGAGAGATCCGCGCCGGGATCGCAGGGATTTCCCCGTTGGTTTGCGAGTCTCCGGAGGATCTTAAACGTATCAGCGTGTTCGAGGGTTGGATCCGGTTCAACCGTAATGGGTGTCAGCGAGTTCTCGGCGAGTCCCGAGAACCTTAAACCGATCCCCGGGCGCGCGGTGACGACGGCGTTCGTCGCCTAGCAATGATCAACGGAGCGAGCTTTTCGATACTCTGTTCCCTTCGATGTTCGTCAAACAAGCGCGACCACGCACGACCTCCTTTCTGCGAGACGTAGGCGAATTCAATATTTGAACCGGTGTTACACCGATAAAACATTCCAACAATTCGGCGAGTGCTTCCGCCTCAGATGCGGCCAGATCTACGGCCCGCACGGCGAACGGACTTCCGGCG